>NC_090178.1:28747241-29047241 GCF_024679245.1 Pseudorasbora parva | reverse complement strand
GGTTCTGGCGTGGCCTAGTCAGTCTCCAGACCTACACCCTATAGAGATTCTTTGGAGCAAGCTCAAACTCCGTGTTTCTCAGTGACAGGCCAGGAACCTGACTGATCTAGAGAAGATATGTGTGGAAGAGTGGGCCAAAATCCCTCCTGCAGTGTGTGCAAACCTGGTGAAGAACTACAGGAAAGGTTTGACCTCTGTAATTGCAAACATAGGCTACTGAACCAAATATTAACATTGACTTTCTCAGGTGTTCAAATACTTATTTGCAGCTATATCATGCAAATAAATAGTTACAAAAAAAAAATCATACATTGTGATTTTTTTTAGATTATGTCTTTCACAGTGGACATGCACCTTCTATGACAATTTCAGACCCCTCCATGATTTCTAAGTAGGAGAACTTGCAAAATAGCAGGGTGTTCAAATACTTATTTTCCTCATTGTATATCTGGAAAAAATTAATCAGAAATTATTTCAAAGTTTAAAAATGATCAGTTTCTCTGGTTTTACTATTTATAGGTAAGTGTTTGGGTAAAATAATTAACATACTGACAACATTTTTCCCAAATTCCAAATAAAAATATTGTAATTTAGAGCATTTATTTGCCAAAAAAGCGACAACTGGTCAAAATAACAAAAAAGATGCAGTGTTGTCAGACCTCAAATAATGGAAAGAAAATAAGTTCATATTAATTTTTAAACAACACAATAGTAATGTTTTACCTTAGGAAGAGTTCAGAAATTAATATTTGGTGGAATAACCCTGATTTTGAATCACAGCTTTCATGCGTCTTGGCATGCTCTCCACCAGTCTTTCACATTGGTGTTGGGTGACTTTATGCCACTCCTGGTGCAAAAATTCACCCAGCTTGGATTTTTTTGATGGCTTGTGACCATCCATCTTCCTCTTGATCACATTCCAGAGGTTTTTAATGGGGTTCGGGTCTGGAGATTGGGCAGACCATGACAGGGTCTTGATCTGGTCGTCCTCCTCCATCAAACACCTTGATTGATCTGGCTGTGTGGCATGGAGCATTGTCCTGCTTGAAAAAACAGTCCTCAGAGTTGGGGAACATTATCAGAGGAGAAGGAAGCATGTTTTCTTCCAGGACAACCTTGTACAAGGTTTGATTCATGCGTCCTTCACAAAGACAAATCTGCCCAATTCCAGCCTTGATGAAGCACACCCAGATCATCACCGATCCTCCACCAAATTTCACAGTGGGTGCGAGACACTGTGGTTTGTAGGCCTCTCCAGGTCTCCGTCTAACCATTAGATGACCAGGTGTTGGACAAAGCTGAAAATTGGACTCATCAGAGAAGATGACCTTACTCCAGTCCTCTACAGTCCAATCATTATGGTCTCTTGCAAACCTCAGCCTGGCTCTTCTTTGCTTCTCATTGATCAAGGGCTTTTTTCTAGCTTTGCAAGACTTCAACCCTTCCCTTAGGGGCCTCTTTTGAACCATCCTCGCCGTGCACTTCACCCCAGCTGCCTTTTTTCTTATTCTTTTTGTATGTCACTTGATGTCATCCTACGGTTGATATCCTACAGTGGAGAATCGGTTTCGCCCTCTGCCAGCCTGTAGCTATGTTTTCCCCAATGTCTGCTGCTTAACCTTGTTCTTATGAACGACCATCTTTAAAATTTTAAGGACGGAAGCAACCCGACACTCACTGTATCCTTCTGCCAGTAAACCCAGAATTGAACCCTTCTTTTCCTCACTCAAAACTTTCCTTTTCTACTTTTTTTGCATGGTCAATAGTTTTTTTTTGTATTATTATTCCAATTACTTTTGAGGTACTACTAGCACTGTTTTGCCATCCAGCAGGTCCTACTGCAAGAGGATACTGATTACCACACAAGTTTTTTCCTTATTAAATAAGATTTGGTTCAGGTGATCACCTAATCACCACCTGGAATTCAACAGACATTGTAGAGATGCAGATTTATGAAAAAATGGTCTCTTAATTTTTTCCATATATATATATATATATATATATATATATATATATATATATATATATATAATAAAACAGAAAAATTAAAAAGTAACAAATTACATCAACCAAAAGCTCTTCTAAAAAAGGTGGGTTTATATATATATATATATATATATATATATATATATATATATATATATATATATATATATAATAAAACAGAAAAATTAAAAAGTAACAAATTACATCAACCAAAAGCTCTTCTAAAAAAGGTGGGTTTATATATATATATATATATATATATATATATATATATATATATATATATATATATATATATATATATATATATATATACTCCATAAAAAACAATAATTGTACATTTTGATTTCATGGTGACTTTAAATGATGTAAAGCGCAGTGCCGCTCACCGCTTGCAGATGTCATCTGCTGTCTCCTTGGTGAAAACTCTCTCCTGAAGCACGTTGTTCAAGGCATGGATGGCGCACAGCTCCAGTCTCTGTTTCTCATGAAACACTTCGCCCTCGCTCATACTCACCCTGCCATTACAAGAACATTCAGCCCGATGATTAACATTTAAATACGCCCAATAACACATTCTGTACTCGCGTTCACGTGAGCTGACAGTACATGAATGACTGAATACATCATCACAATCATACCTTCTGGAAGACAGAATCCGCAGTGCAATGATTTATCCACAATAGAACTTGCTACCGAGACGTACCGTGAAACCAATCTTTATTATTGTTCCCCTGTTAATAACTAAACCTGCAATAATCTCTGAAAGGGGAAGGCTATCTGGTTCTTGTCCGTGAGGATCGGCCGGAAGTTGTGTTGTTGTTGAGTTGAGGTAACGCCCCGTGCGGTCACGGAGAAGTAATGTGAGCTCCATAGGGGGCGCTGTTAATATATCCTCTTTTGCCTAAGCGAAATGTTTATTTATTTCAACAGAAATTGGATAAAATAATGAAAATAATATTTTATACACATATTATTACTATTATTGAGGAAGTTCTAAATAGCAATATATAGCTAGTATAAAATGAAATGCTCTGGCTCTGGCTCCAAACCAAATTTGTTTTCTATGTTTTACATGACTGTAACACTGTAATAGTGCATTGAATACATGTATAGGCTTACATGTTAAAAAAGCTGTTTGTTATTAAATATAATCTCAATAGATAAATTAAATGAAACTTTTTTTTGATAGTCTACAGAGCCGTTTTCGATTCTACAGCGGTACCTTTGTGTGTGTGTGTGTGTGTGTGTGTTTATATATATATATATATATATATATATATATATATATATGAACTTTTATCACATATGCTATTTTTTTGAGAAGGACCTATATATATATATATATATATATATATATATATATATATATATATATATATATATATATATATATATATATATAGGTCCTTCTCAAAAAAATAGCATATGTGATAAAAGTTCATTATTTTCCATAATGTAATGATAAAAATTAAACTTTCATATATTTTAGATTCATTGCACACCAACTGAAATATTTCAGGTCTTTTATTGTTTTAATACTGATGATTTTGGCATACAGCTCATGAAAACCCAAAATTCCATAATACAAAAAAAGTCAACCTTCAAATAATTATGTTCAGTTATGCACTCAATACTTGGTCGGGAATCCTTTTGCAGAAATGCTTCAATGCGGCGTGGCATGGAGGCGATCAGCCTGTGGCACTGCTGAGGTGTTATGGAGGCCCAGGATGCTTCGATAGCAGCCTTAAGCTCATCCAGAGTGTTGGGTCTTGTGTCTCTCAACTTTCTCTTCACAATATCCCACAGATTCTCTATGGGGTTCAGGTCAGGAGAGTTGGCAGGCCAATTGAGCACAGTAATACCATGGTCAGTAAACAATTTACCAGTGGTTTTAGCACTGTGAGCAGGTGCCAGGTCGTGCTGAAAAACGAAATCTTCATCTCCATAAAGCTTCTCAGCAGATGGAAGCATGAAGTGCTTCAAAATCTCCTGATAGCTAGCTGCATTGACCCGGCCCTTGATAAAACACAGTGGACCAACACCAGCAGCTGACATGCCACCCCAGACCATCACTGACTGTGGGTACTTGACACTGGACTTCAGGCATTTTGGCATTTTCTTCTTCCCAGTCTTTCTCCAGACTCTGGCACCTTGATTTCCGAATGACATGCAAAATTTGAGCAACAGTCCAGTGCTGGTTCTCTGTAGCCCAGGTCAGGTGCTTCTGCCGCTCTGGTTCAAAAGTGGCTGGACCTGGGGAATGCGGCACCTGTAAGCCCCTTTCCTGCACACGCCTGTGCACGGTGGCTCTGGATGTTTCTACTCCACTCAGTCCACTGCTTCTGCAGGTCCCCCAAGGTCTGGAATCGGTCCTTCTCCACAATCTTCCTCAGGGTCCGGTCACCTCTTCTCGTTGTGCAGCGTTCTTTGCCACACTTTTTCCTTCCCACAGACTTCCCACTGAGGTGCCTTGATACAGCACTCTGGGAACAGCCTATTCCTTCAGAAATTTCTTTCTGTGTCTTACCCTCTCGCTTGAGGGTGTCAATGATGGCCTTCTGGACAGCAGTCAGGTCGGCAATCTTACCCATGATTGCGGTTTTGAGTAATGAACCAGGCTGGGAATTTTTTAAAGCCTTAGGAATCTTTTGCAGGTGTTTAGAGTTAATTAGTTGATTCAGATGATTAGGTTAATAGCTCGTTTGGAGAACCTTTTCATGATATGCTAATTTTTGGAGATAGGAATTTGAGTTTTTCATGAGCTGTATGCCAAAATCATCAGTATTAAAACAATAAAAAACTTGAAATATTTCAGTTGGTGTGCAATGAATCTAAAATATATGAAAGTTAAATTTTTATCATTACATTATGGAAAATAATGAACTTTTATCACATATGCTATTTTATATATATATATATATATATATATATATATATATATATATATATATATATATATATATATATATATATATATATATATATATATATATATATATATATATATATATATATATATATACACACACAAACACATATATATACACACATATTTTTTTAACAAAATATAATAACTAAAAATACAAATAAATGTACATAAAAATAAATGTACAAATAAATAAATATACAAATATATATATATATATATATATATATATATATATATATATATATATATATATATATATATATATATAATGTCATATTTTGTGTAAACGCGTTTTTTGCAACAACAACAAAAATACAGCACTAATTGATAGAGAGCAAGATTGCTCTCTAGTGGTCGTTAAGTGGTACTACAAACATTTTGTGGGCTCTCACAGTAAATCGTTTAGCAGGATTGATTAAACTTTTTTTTTTTTACTGTCTATGGATTAAACCAATTGTAATGACGACCTAAATAACTGATTGGGGCTTAAACAAATAGTTTTAATTAAATGTTTAGTGATATAGGCCAATAAAAAACATATCTAACTGATACTGTAAATGATCAATATTAAGCATATGTAACATAAAAGCTAAAACCTTTAATATGAATAGCTTTTACATGTACTTTTTTTGAACCAACTTGTACCGAAGTACTATCGCGTTCACTCAAATAGAATTATGTGATTCACAAGTTAGTTGCAACTAGCTACAAGAGATGACTCATTATAGCACGGGTTAGATTTACAAAGGATTCCGGTCAAATTTTTTTACGGTCTATGGGTCAAACATACATCTTTTTAGAGTGACACTAACCGCTAAAGTCTTTCATTGGATCATCAATCGAACCAACATTTGTCCCTGCCTTTGGGAGGGAACGAGTTATTCAAACGCACCTATTACCAAAGAGCATTTTTCGCATTCTCAACTTTCTCTGGTCCGTGAGGTCGCCAAGGGCGTGTACGTCAGCGCAACACAAGCTTCTGATTGGTTAGATGAATTTGATTTTTGAGCACGTGGAGTCGTTCTCAATTTCTGATTGGTTAAACCTCTTTCGAACCGCTTCTTAGACGAATTGTATTTTTGTTCCGTGTCAAAGACTGCTAGCTGGTAACAGGCTACAGTAGCCGTCTGTGACAGTTAGCTATCGAGCAAATCAACTTTATCCGAGACGAACTGACAACACATTGGACTTTAAAACCTATACATGGCAGATTTCCTCTGAGGACAACGTCGGATAGCAGTTTCACTAGGGAAAGCTCTAGAGATTAGCTAGACAGCCACATTTCTTAGCAAGCCCACCGTTAGCTTAGCCTGATTTGATAGCAATACTAGCAAGCCGACCGACATTATAGTGAAAATTTGGTTTTGATAATTTGTATACTCGTTAACCGTCTTAATATATTTCCGCAATCTTGATTGGTTGCAACTTTTAGATTCGCAATAGGTGGTTTCCGTCAACCTAGTGATAGATCACCAGATCAGTCTAGTCGCTGGTTTGGGAGCAGTTTACTGAGCTTTCTCATTTGAGGCTAATAGAAAAACCCACACAGCTGGAAATGGTAGGTTTAAACTGTGCGCCGATGAGTGATGCTTTAAACTATTTGGTTAATATAAAAAAAATATTTTCAGGTTTTTTTTTCTCTCGTTACTTTTAGCAGTTTGTCTTGTTCGTTGACTGACGTTGCAAGCTTTAACTTATCAATACTGCTGAAACTTGATTTTTAATACATAGTTGATATTATTTCGTGTCAGTTTTTCACTTTAATTTATACCATTATCACGGTCTTGAGTTAATAGAACTGATTATACTGTGCCGCTGTCAAACTAGATGTTGCTAACCAAATTCCACTGTTACTGAAGTCCTAGTTTTAGATAATTTAACTTATTTTCAGCTAGTCATCTTGTGGTTGTTGCGATAAAACGTACAACAAATTAGTAAAAATATAGTCCACCCTAAATGGATTTATTTTATTTCATTAACTGTATGTTAAACACAAGCTATTTTAAAGAATGTCGGTAACGTTATCCTGACAGTTGTCGGCACCCTTTGACCATTAACTTGTGTTTTTTTTCTTCCTATAATGGTTCTGTCAACTGACTGGCTAACTATATTTGGGGTGAACTATCCCTTAAGCTGTCTACCAAATGTTGCAATTACTGTATTTGTGAGGTTCATTAGCTACTCTTTTTTTTCTCATGTAGAATTCAAACGTGGAGAACTTGCCGCCTCAAGTGTTGAGACTCGTGTATAAAGAGGTTTCCGCCTTGGCAGCAGACCCTCCGGAGGGGATCAAAATTTACCCCAGTGAAGAGGATATCACAGAACTACATACTGCAATTGAGGGACCAGGTAAGAAGTGTATATTATTAGAGGGTGTTTTTCCTTTTTATAAAGGCTATTACTTGCATTATAAATGTACATTTTGTTTTTTTTATTTTTGCACAACAGAAGGAACGCCCTATGCAGGAGGGGTGTTCAGGATGCGTTTGGTCCTTGGGAAGGATTTTCCTGCTGCACCTCCCAGAGGTTATTTCCTCACAAAGATTTTTCATCCTAATGTTGGACACAAGGGTGAGATCTGTGTCAATGTACTGAAGAGAGACTGGAAGGCAGAGCTGGGCCTGAGACATGTATTGCTAGTAAGTGCCATTTTACTGTCCCTTTAAACCTAGACTAATGCCCTATAATATACTCAAGATTTGTTTTGCCCCTCTAACAATTGGCATTTCCAATCAGGTGATTATTCTCTGGAGAGTATTGCTTCTGGAGCTCTGCCACAATATTGGATATGTCTGTATGTGTGTAAATTTTTTGATCATTAAAGGGCTAGTTTGCCCCAAAAAATATAACGTCATTAAGTTAACATTAATTTTTTTTAATCTAGTATTTGACCATGTCTAACGTATTCAAATGTGAAACCTACAAATAAGTAAGCAGTTATGATATGCAATATTTTAAGTAACTTGATTATTATTTATTAGAGGGCCATACAGGCACTTTGTGGATATTGGCATTACAAATGAAAATTATTTTTCTGGCCACAAAATTACTCTAATTTGACTCTTTGCATTGGAATTCTCTATTTTAACCTTAATTACTACACTAATTGTAATATAAATATTAGAAGAATTTTTTTTTTTAAGTGTAAATTAAATTTCTCTGTAGCCTGACAAGCCAGATCCACATCAAGATGTTTGGTCTGGAAACTCACCATAGACAGGGCTCAATCCGAGGGGCGGGATAAACGGTTGTCTTTCAAACTCCCTCTGCACGCGATAGGATAGCGCTACAACCAACCAGAGCAACGAAGGTGAAGCGGAGATAGTTGACAGATTAAACATTCGCTCTATCCGGTTGGCAAAACTCAGAACACATCTTCCCTTTTTAAGAATGACTTCAGTGCCGTTCTTTGGTCTTTTCTCAGAGAAAAGCTTAACTCCAAGTCTTCCAGAGTCGCGGTCAAAGCTGGTTCGAAAGACCGCCGTTCGCCAGCTTCTGTGTTAACTAGAATCACAGAAGCCCAACTCGGCCGTCATTATGTTAAGACCTGCCCACCGACACCGAACACGATGTGATTGGCCCGACCAGAGTTTGGTTTTTACAGCTCAGAAGGGTATTGAGAGGGTATTAACATATTCATATGTTAAAATATTATAATGCAATTTTTTTTATTTATCTAATCTACATTGATAATGAAAAGTGAACAGGACATATAAGATGCACAATGTCAGAAGAAATGATTTTAATGACTTCATTATGTTAAGTTTTGTTTTGTTAAAATTAAGTAAATTTTGTTTTATACATTTTATCTTAATTTTAATCAATGTGTTATCAGCCAAATTGCCTGGATTTAATAAATAAGCGAAGTATAGCAGACGATGACACTGAGGCGCCGCGTGAACGTCATCTTAAAAGAAAAACTACTAGAAAAGACTTTAATCGGGGGCAGCCCTAGCTACTTATATCGGAGATGCTTATATTTTAACCATCATGTCACAAAAAGCATTCTGGGTTGAGTGCATGGCGCTGAGCAGAATGAGCTTTAGAAATGAACAGAATCTTCAGAAAGGCACTAAATTTTACCGCACCGCATTGGTCACAATATGACCTCATGTTTGTTTTAAAAACATAGGCTAATTCAACATATAAATAATACTTTTTAATGGGCCACTTTAAGTGTTTATTACAAATAAATTACTAAATGCCAAAGATGAATAAATGTAAATAAACAAAAATTTGTGTGAAACCGGGGGGTGCACCCCCCACTACCCATGCCCCTAGGCCTGGGCCTGTAAGCTAATTATTTTATTTAAAACAGAATTTGCCTTTGCATAGGTGGTGTTGAATTTGTTTTTAAGAATTAAAAAAAAAAAATCTGAACATGCTTCTGTAAGCTTTTATTTTTTTGTGCAATTTTATCAATTAATGAAATCTCCAGTCTTTCACATGCATCTCAAAGATTGTCTTTAGTTGTGAGTGCGCAACGGTGTTTTAGAGAGGCAGTTGAGCTTGTGCCGGCCTTCATTTATGTGCAATTTTTGTAAAAAAATAAAAATAAAATAATAATAAAAAGTTATCTATTTAACTTCTTTATTCAGTGGGAATAGGCTATTCAATGTTTAGGTTCTATGTTCCCAAAGAACCTATTAAAGCACTAAGACATGGGAACAGTATAGCTAAATTCACATTTGAATAGGCTATAATATCGCAAGTCATATTGTCATTGCATTATTAAACAATGTTATCGCCCATCACAGCTTTTCCTCGTCATGCAGCCCTACCATTTGGCCATTTTTTTATTATAGAAATGCTAGAGCCACTGTAATTTCATGAACAAGAATTTGGACATCAAAGCATGCAATCTCAGAGTGAGGGTTTAACCTTAAGTATAAAATGTTTGTATTTCAAAACATTTAGAAATGTACCGGTGTATTCTCCTGTGTTCTGGCATCATATGCAGAGATGCATATGATGCACCTCATGCATGTACATAACAGTTAATGTGGAGCAGCATCTGAATTGAGTCTCACGTAACCTACACGGATATAAATAAACGCTCTATCTATACTATAGTATTGTTTTTAAATGGTTTTAATACATTGTGCAACCTTAGAAAACGGTGTAATAGTGCTGTTCATGGTTCCTTATCTGGAATGCATCGTTTTCACTCTTGCTGGTTACTCGACATGGGTAAATTGCTATCAAGTACTCTAATTTAATGAGAAATTGTGACAGCCCTTGTGACATGATCTACCGGTTTTACAATAAACTACGGTATAATGAACTGGAGGTTAGTAATCTTTTTTTAAATTTAAAGCTGCAGTCCGTAACTTTTTGCGCTCTAGCGGTTAATAAACAGAACTGCACGTGCAATGTTTCAAAGAACATTGCAGCCGGAGCTACTTCTCTCTTTTTATGTCTATGCCGAGTCACGCAGGGACTGTGCTCCTCCGCAGCGGTACCTACCAGTCTGGCCTGAAATAGTCCCAATATAAACACTTATTAAAAGTGTACCATAATGATTAAGGGTAAGACAAAACATGGTTTGGAAAATGGATTCATGTTGTACATTTTCATTGTATAATATTTGTAAATTTTAAACACAAAAAAGTTACGAACAGCAGCTTTAATTATCCGCGTTTAAATATGCCAGGAGATTATTCAGACTGTTCTAAAGGCAACAAATCTGAGGTGCGGTCATATTTTGGCGTTTACAATAGTCTTGAGGGAAACTCAATCGATTATGGTCACCCTGTCAGCGGACATGCAAAAAGAAGGTCGCTGCTATAATGGCAAATACTTCAAATCTATGAATGCAAGGCAAGTGGACTTTGACCTCAACTAAAACCACCTGGTAAATGATAACTTGAAGCTTGTCAAAGACGCACAAACAAGTTCAGACAAGAATAGGGTGACATTTAAAGGGGTGGTTGCATGCGATTTTCACTTTTTTAACTTTAGTTAGTGTGTAATGTTGCTGCTTCAGCATTCCTTTAAACAGTATCTGCAAAGTTACAGCGCTGTAAGTTCAATGCAAAAGGAGATATTAAGCGCGTTTCCATTACCCTTCAAAACGCGGCAATTTCGCAAAAACTCCCATATATCGCAAAAAAGTTTTTACGCTCTCATGAGGTGGTTTTTCAGGCGATTCGAAAAAGGACATTTTCGCAAAGCTGAAATGGAAACTTTTTTTCGCATTTACATGTCACCTGTTGCGGTGACGCATTGCTGCAATAGGGCCTATATATTATATTTTCCACTCAATTGTGTCGTAATAACAAGATAATGTAGTTAAAAGGACATATATTTTCTCCTAATAAGGACTACAGGCTATATATACTGTAATTAAGACATATATTCAAGAAATGTATTAAAACAGAAAGAGCTAGCCTGTATTTTCAGCCTTACTCAAAGGCAGAGGAAACAGGCCAGCTACGCACGTCAATCCATTCCAGACGATCTTAGTTTGCTTCTTATCTAATAAACAGGCAATTCATTGATGAAACGTCGATCAAAATAAAAATACAATTTATACAAAACTAAATATATTTTTTAAGAAAGACTTTCTAGAAAATAAAACTCGAAGTGATCAAAATCATGTGACTCCCCAGGTCTCAAACATATTACGATTCTTGCGCATGCTGCTCACTTTTCATAACCAACATATAAATTAAAATAATATTACAGGCTAATGTTTAGGCCTAAACGTAGCCTATTTAGTTTCGTAGTTAGGCTATGTTTTCTTTAACCCACGGCCGATAAAAGCGCCGACGTTCTCATTTTTTCCTTCTTCCTTTAAGAGAGACGAAACAATTTACAATACTCTTGTCATTTTTAGCTATACAGATGAGTTCAAGACATAATTATAAACTGTCTATTTTTATTTGTGGAACTAATTATTTTGCATGCACTCACTCCAAACGCGGTCTCCATTTCAAAAAAATTATTTAGTTTATTAAATGCCAATTTTTTCTTTTCCAAAGCATTTCTAAATTCAGTTCAAATGCTCATCAAACGAAATATCTAGCCAAAATAACGAAAGTGGTAAAAATAAAATTATATGCGTCAACCTGCCGCGCTTAAAAGTCGATCATTCTTTACAGATGACGGTTTCGGTTTGGAGAGAAGACGAGACGGAGTTCTTTATTAAACTCGTAAAAGACAATATAGGATTACAGTAATACTGGATTCTAAACACAGAAATGCTACATTATCATGAAGACCTTGAAGCAGATCTGACACACACACACACACACACACACACACACCTCATATCCGTGCCGCTTAAGTAACCTAAGGGGCTTTCCTTGCCATTAATGCTTGGATAACACATATGTCTCCTTCCAATAAAAATAATGGCTAGTGTGATGGATGGGATATACAAACCTACCAAGTGCCATCATTTTGGAATGACCTATCGCGAAAGGAAAGTAATATGTTTTAGTCGCATAACTGCAGCTATGGAAACGCTGTCATTTCGCAACAGTTTTGTATCGACATATAAGAAATATCACAAACGTTTTTCGCAAATCTGTAATGGAAACGCAGCTAGTGTCTTTTAAAGTTATGGCAGTTTATTGCCTACAAAAACAGCTGGTTTGGACTACAACAAGCTTCTTCCCGGGTTGGTGACGACATAAACCCTTGCTAGTCACCGCAGATGTGACTTCTGCCCGTAATGGGAACGGGCGTGGCGTTTCCAGACAACCTGTGCTTGGCACTTCAGCCAATAAAAATACATGAAACTACATTTGGCCATCTAACCAATCTAAGACCATTGCGTTTTTTGGAGGGATGGGCTTCATAGAAGCAGGAAGCTAACGAGCTGTTCAAAGGACAGTGGAGACAGTGTGGAATAAAGGTAAAAATAAGAAAATACGCCATAAAAAAAAAAGTATTAAGACGTTATTGCGCCCCATAAACAACCAAGCCTAGGAAAAAAAAACACGGAAACACGGTACTTTAAGAGATAATAATCTTTACCACATCATTTTAAGTCTGTTTATAATCCAATTTCTACAGTGTAGCCTACATAACAATCATCGAGACAAAATAATCACATGAAGTTATAGTAATAATTATAGTAGTATTAATAGTAAAATCCTCTGATTTCATTTTCAATAAAATCAAAAACTGAGATGCAAGTTACATTTGAATGAAACGTGAATGTGTCCTTTGTGATACGTGGATGTTATAATGAGCTGCTATTGGGGATGCTCCTGTAAGGAAAGAAATGCCACAGAATAGAATCTTGCTTAAAGTGCATAGAGCTGCATGTTTTATTTGCTGTTTGTTGATCAAATATAAAACTTGTTAAAATGTTTTCAGTGTGTGCATCTGTTCTATTTGAACACTGTCATCTAAACTGTTCCATCCCTAAATTCATTCGAATATGCTGATTTTGGGGCTCAAGAAACATCTGAAAAATTTGCTAAATGGTGCTTTTATAAACCCTATTTCAGTTTATATCAGACGTTCCATTGTATTTATTAAACATTTTAAATATTATATTCAGACATTGATTCTCCAGTTTAGTTTGTTTGACATGGTGGTAACATACCTTAAATATCATGATTGGTGTAAATTATAAAGAGTATTGATATATCAAAAGTAACTGTATTGTACAACATTGACCACAATTTCCACCAAGGCTAGATGTGGCCATAGAAACATAAATTTTATCATCAGATCTTCATAATATTGAGAAATTTCCAACTTCTTAAAGTAGGAACCTTTGTTCAGTACTACACTATGTATTATGCAACTCTTATTAATCATTAATCAATAAATAATTTTCCGTCACAGACCATCAAGTGCCTTCTGATCCATCCAAACCCAGAGTCGGCGCTGAACGAAGAGGCAGGGAAGTTACTTTTGGAGGACTATAAGGAGTATGCATCCCGTGCTCGCCTTCTAACGGAGATCCATGCTATGGGAGGCACTTCAGGGGCCCCTCAAGAGCCCGCTGATGGACCCCAACCCAAGAAACATGCAGGGGACCCAAACAAACGTATACCCGGGGCTGGTTTGGCCACAATGGCTGTTGGCGTCAACAACTCAAACAGCAGCTCCAGCGCCACAAGCAGTAGCAATACTAATATAGTCGCAAAGAAGAAAACAGATAAAAAACGAGCGCTGAGGCGGCTATAAAAAAGAATGAATGTGTTTTTGTGTACATATAAATATTGAAGTGTGTAGACCACCTTTTCACCTCCTTAAACCGTCTTGCTGTTTTAGGATAGCACATTAATTTTGTCATGCTCCTACCAGATCACTCCTCGTTTTTGTTCTGTTGTCTCTGTCGACTTACTCTCAGGACTTGAACTGTCCTCGTGACAGTTCTCTGTTTCACTGACAAAAAGGGTTTTCATCTGTCTGTCAAAAGTTTTACAATTGTTCAGATTATGAAAACGGTAGTTAAAGTTTTTAGACAATTTAATTTGTGACCTCCAGCATTGTCATGACCATCAGCAGGATTTTGGTGTGTGAAGCACAGAATTTGTAATGTATTTAGATAGCGAATGTGATGGGATAGTTACTTCAATTCTGTCCTAATGCATTTGGACTAAACCTATTAAGTTACAGATGAGGTCCTTTCAGGGGTTTAATGAAGAATAGTACATTGCACAGGATGTGATCGTTGTGTGTGTGTGTTTGGTGAAAGATTCAAGATCGGGTATAACAGGAGGTTCACATGGTGGTCTGAATATTATTCATGAAATGTCTTGTTTTAATGTTTTTTTGTTTTGTGAGTGCATATTTGTGGTATTATTTTTGTTTCCAGTTTTTACTCAAATTTGTTTGTTCTTTTATATTATGTAGTTCACTTATAAAAAGGCCTTTTTCCATTTAAGTGAACGGCTGCATTTATCTGACACCGATGCTGGAGAAAGAATCCTTAAAGCCTTTAGGCCAGCTGAGGTAGAGCAAAGGGGCAACGAGTTAGTCATGAAATGATCCAGAAGTGAAACAGTTTGGTTATACTTGTCAAAAACGACCAGCTGCATTTTTTTTCTCTGGCTCTGCTGGTCTCTCAATCAAAAGGCTGTTAAAGGAACATGCCACCATTTTTAGAAATAGGGCTTATTCAACTTTATCCTACATTTAGATATAATAAGACAATTGCATTTTTGTCTCGGTGCATGTATTGTTTTAGTTTGGCAGGGTCGCCGCTAGCTTATCTTAACATAATGAATGGAATCCTATGTTGCCAGCTTGCATGTCCCAAGTAAAAGTAATCCAAAAAAACAACAACACCTAATTACTTCTTGTGGCCTGCATATTCACAGTGCAAATAGCAATGCAGATTAAGTTAGGTGATTTCCTAGGTAGATATTGATTTGGGACTATATAATGGGGAAGCACAGGCGAAGATAGGCAGAGATATCACGCAACACATTGTGATCGCTCAACAGCCGGAGGACGTGAGGATGAGCCAATGCTTTGCCACAAGAAGTAATTAGATGGGGGGGGGTTTGGGATCACTTTTACTCGGGACATGCTAGCTGGCAACATAGGATTCTATTCATTATGCTAAGCTAGCGGCGACCCTGCCAAACCAAAACAATGCATGCACTGAAACAAAAATGCATTTGCCCACATATCTAAATTTAGGAAAGAAGTTGAATAAGTCCTAATTCTAAAAATGGTGGAGTGTTCCTTTAAGGAATCTTCTCTGGAAGTCTGTTGTTGCCCATTGTTACACTATATGGGGCCTTAAGTTCCCAAAGATCCTACATCCTGGGAAGGATGTACTTGCTGAAACAGTTTGCCAGTGTTTCGAAGCTTGTGGATAAACAATAGGGCATTTTGTGGCCATTTAAGTTATTTAAATTAATAAGAAATAAAGGAATTTTAGGGAGCAATTTGGTTCATTCTTTTATTAAGAATAGAAAAATATGTTTCTTGTGTTTGCATGTTCAACAATTGAAACTGATAAGTTCTGATGTCGAGTTATATTTGACATTGTGTTGGAAAATAATTGGATGTTCAATAGAAATCAATTTATGATTTAAGTGATTGTGCATAATGGTACATATTCTCCAAATGGTGTATTTGTATATACCTTATTGGTATCTTACCGTTCAGGCAGCATTCACCTAACACACAGGGTTTCTGCAGGTCTTAAAGTCTTAACTTGACCTTCTACTATTTGAGGCATTTGATTATTTTGATCAAAAAGTCTTGAATTCAATATCATGGCATTAAATTAGGGCCCTATGATTTCTGCGTTGCAGATAACAGAATGGACAGAATTTAAGAATCCATTCATAAATATGGAATTTACTGTATAATGCAGAATGTCTCAGAATTTGTCACATTTTGGATGAATAAATTAATTCAGAACACTTAAAGGGATTGTTCACCCAAAGATGAACATTGTCATTGTTTACTCACCCTAGTGTCGTTCCAAACCTGCGACTTCAGTTCTTCATATAAAGTAATCGAGGCTCTTCAGAAAATTTTGAATAAACCACTTGATTCATATTGGATTCATTTTACCATCTTTTTAATTACAAGAAGTCCTTAGAAGTCCTTTTGACACTTTTTGAAATGTGTCAAAGTGGTAGTTGCATAGACTGTCAATGGAGGGACAAAAAGCTTAGATTTCATTAAACATATCTTCATTTATGTTCCAAAGATGAATGAAAGTCAGTCAAATTTAAATGAACCCGTTAAAGCAGAGTCCAGAAAAATTCAAACAGAATAAACTACAAACCAATATAAACAGAAATGGATTTCATAGGGTCCTACATTTAATTGCTAAATTAAATTGCATACACTGCAAAAAAATTAGAATTTTTTTTCCCAGTAGAAATTCAAAACATCCTTAGATCAAGATACAAGAACATTAAGAAATGACATTGTTTACAGAGAAATTGAACAAAATTTAGGTTTTTTTTAGAACAAGAACAAGTATCTTTCCATCTACGGGCAGATATTTGTTTGTGTTTAAATCATAAAATGACATTCACAAGAAATGTATCTCAAACTTTAAGCTATTTTTGTAAAAATGAATAACAAAGTAACCTAATGGAGATCTGTTGGAAATTGTATTATCAAACTGAAGTGTTGCTAATAATGCAGCTCATTGTGTGCTTGGACATTTACATTGAGAGAACATTTATGTATTTTCCCTTAAATGTATTCCTTAAATTGTATTGAACTTGTCTGACAAATGTCTTAAATGTACCTTCCTGAACCCTGGCAGCGATATTTGCTTTGTAAAATGATTGAGACGTGAAAAAAACAAGCTATTTGGTGTATTTGGCCCCTTGAAATATTGTATCCAATACTCGGGGTTCTCTCCATATTCGTAGCGCGCATTGCGGGCTGTAATTTTCGCGCGTTATGAACGGATGATCAGTTCTCGTCGCAGGTTGTCTGAGCGGCCGAAACAGCGGTCCACCCACCTGTATAGGAAGCTAAGTGCACACCGGCTAATTGCTGTCTGTAGGAAGGGAAGCCGATGAGGGGGAAGATATGAGTTTGAATAACATATTCAACATCGAAGAAATTCAAAGCATTTATTTATAAATTTCACACAAAAAAAAGAGAGAGGTTTCAACGAATCTGTTTATGGCACACTGTAGATATGGGCCTTAACCAGTCTGCTACTCGCCCTTTTCACCTGTGAGAATCTGTGTCAAGTTAAACAAATGAACCGCACCGAGTAGTTAATATTTCATGTCCTCCGAGGATAGTGCGCTGTGCTGAGAGCTGATTGCATCGCTCTCCATGGTGCTGAAATGGCGATTGACGGCTGTCGTTTAGCTAGAGGCGTTCAGTATTTGGCTGCATGCATCAGCACCGCCGCAGAGGATGTGTGATTATCAACTCCAGCTCATTTATTAGGTGCAGATTAATTATAGAAATAGTTATTGCCGATTTAATCATGCCTGCGTTTGCCTTGATGAGTAATCTTAGTTAACTACTTCTTGTAATTAATACAAAGTTGTATTTATCGCAGAGAAACCCATGATGAGTAGCTTATATGCATTCAAGAGTCAGATTAGCCGTTTGAATGAATGAAAATCGTTATTGTAGCTACCAGCCGGTGTAAATCATTTGACATCGTGCTATTTTCATTAGGCATCTTTATATTTTCTATTAAGTATCATGGGAAGGTTAGCTTTTACTATAGGCTGTGGGAAAGAATAGGATATGGCTGTGTCATCATGCAGGGTTGGCTTTTTTCCTTTCTTTTTTTTGTTGTTTTTTTGTTTGTGCATTTGTTTTATTTGCATTTTCTTTGCTAAATCCGCCACATTTAGCAAACGTTATATGTCGTTATTTCGATGCTTTACTGTAGTCCCATTCGTGTATTCTTTATAGGAATCAAGATTATTAGAGTCACAAACAAAATGACATCGTTGCCATGGCAACCGATCAGTGTGTCTCCCCTCAACACACACACACACACACACACACACACACACACACCATATTGCTTAGCCAGCCATAATCGTGGCAAGGATGAGAAGTAGTTTGAGAAACGAAACACTTGAAGCGGTCGGGAATCAACGTATCAAAGCCTCATCAACACCGTCTCGCGAAACCAATAAACGCACTATTCAGCGCAGCGGACCTCTGTGAGAACACCCGCCTCATTCCACCGGTGTTTCGTGACAGGGTCGGAATGTTCTTGTGTGCACACTTTGCAGGCGGCGTCGATTAACAGCAACGTTAAGGAGCAACACAGAGGGGGGAAATTCATGGCGTACTTTTTTCTGAGCGTTATTAAAAATATATGAGGGATTTAGGCAAAGGTTATCTCACCTGGAATACTTTCACAGTACATAACGATAACACGCGAATAAGTTCTGCACGAGCTGCTGCCTAAAGGTAAAAAACCGATGCTTTATCTATAGTAGGCTACGAACATGGAAACAACCGGGGTAGGTGAAAGAAAATCCTTCAAAGAAATTAGTGACTGCAGGTGTTGTTTTGTTACCAAAAGACGAGACTGTCAGCAATAGAGGAGTGCTGCAACAGTTTGTGGAAATAATTTCTCAGCCATCATCGTCGCTCAGGGTTGAATAAGATGCGAGACTGGCGCTGTCGTCAGGATCAACAGAATTCACTTCAGGTAAGTCGCTCAAGTTGAACTACATTGCTGCATGATCGTCTAATTGTCTGATCAATCGCTCATGCGCATATGTTTCGTTCTATGTCCCTTATCGAAGTTTCGTGATTTGCGCTGGGAGAAAAAACAAAACAAAAACAAATGTTCGACATGTTCTTGTCACATTTTATGTTTTCAATCGAGTCTGAGGTACATACGCACATATGTAAGTGTAAAGGTGGCTCCACATCAGCCTTCGTGCAAACATGCATTCACGCCTACGCAGACGGCCATTCATTGCTCTCGCGCTGGTTTGTCATGTTCACCTACTCGCCCTCGTGCGAATTACAGCTCCACAATCCGCAAGAGACACGTCGATATACGACAGTTTCACCTTCAGCTATAAGAAATATATCAAAAGCCTGTTATTATTCGGGAATATGACTGTAGCGAGAACAACAAAAGTCCGGTTTGTTAGGTGGGTTGCGCAGAGGACTTTTCATGCGGTTTGTCTCTCTACAGGTATGACGTTCGGTGGTTCTTTATGTTACATTATGTTGTTAAGTTGACAGAATCACAGCCTGGTGGCATTTTTGGGCCTACACAATAGGTAGTAAACTATTAAACTATTAGCGTAGGTGCTAAACTATAGGATATTATGACAAATCGGACGTCTATCTTTGTGAATTACAACGCTTCCTAGTTTGTTTAGTTCGAAAGAACAGAAAAGGGGCCTTAGCAAACAGAGTTGCAGAAGTCTTGCCGAATAGAGTTCAGCGAACCTTTAGCACAGATCCCATGTTGTTCATTTAAATCACTACACATTCACTTCAAATATTGAGTTTTAGTAATAGGCCTAGTATTTGTAATATTATTTAAATATCCCAGCTTATATAGGGCCTAAGGCTGGTTTTCTTGTTTGGAAATTGAAATAAGTGAAACTTGCTGTCACCAAGCAGAATTTATGCTCATTTTGGGACTGCATATGACAGAAGTCATATATGTGATAATTACTCATCTCATTCCTCTAGAGCTAAACATGGTCCATGATGCAAAACAAGTGCTTTCACGTCTCGTTTCATCCACTTAACAGGATCATAAACAAGGTAATCCTACATTTTGTAAATATTAATGTTTAATATGAAAGAATGTTATAGATGCATAGGCTTTAGGGCTCAATGGACTGCTATGGTCAGGTCCGTGAATAACCCAGTGTCACAGGAGCATAAAGGAAAAGGGCAAACTGTCTTTTTTCAAGAGAGAAAACCGGGTTTAGAAGGGGTAAAGAAGGTCTATTCATCCTATCCTTCTCTTTCTCGTTCTCTCCCTTCTATGCAAGTCTGAACTACTGCAGTGCTATTCTAAGAGAGAGTGAGCTGCCTCAACCCACGCACTGAATATCACAGAGAGAGAGAGGCAAATGGAGGGAGATGAAGAGAAGTCGAGAAAAACATCCAAAACAGATGTGTTTTTCAACAGGAATACAATGAAATAGAAGTAGAATAGCACGATTCCCTCAAATCAGATGAATTGTCCGTGATTCTTCTTTGAACTCACGTTTCTGACGGTTCTAGAAACTGTTTGTGAATGCGCCACATCTTTAGTGTCACATCTCTTAGAAGTCGCCCACAGTGCCTGGCTGATTGGGTGCCGTGTTCAGGAAAAGCTAATCCAGTTTGTAGAGGCGCGCGCTGTTTCACATAGACAAGGAGGTGTCGAAATGGCCTACGCTTTATTATAGACATGCAAATGAGAGGTTACCGTTTTTAATATTATATAGGATGTTCTTTGGTTGGCTTCTGTGAAAACCTGTAAATTGCCCACATGAATCACTCAGCGCCACACGTTAGGTCGCTGTTCCATGTCTGAAATGTCTCCTCTCACAACTTCTGCAGTTGCGCGCAAAATACAATGGGCGAAAGACTGAAAAAAACATTCTTCCTACGTAGGTCGCTTGTTGCACTGTTTGTGCAAAAAAACGTAATTGCATCATGTCAGTACAAAGTCTTTTCTAAATTAGTCCTTTCTCCATATTAATTATGCACAAAATGGTGCCAAACTTAGCAGGTTATGACCTGTTAATTGAGAATATTTTGTTATCAGCAGAAGTCTTTTAGAAAAATACTTTTTGCAACATTACATAAATCAGTAAATATAGTCTGACCATTAAAATATATATTTTTAATGCATCAAAATATTGTATCATATTTGAGTAATCACAGTAATAACTAAATCATTAAAAACATTTTGCTACACATCATTTAAATGTATTGCCCATTAATGAATAATATAATATAATATAATATAATATAATATAATATAATATAATATAATATAATATGTGTATACATCTGCATTAACTTTAATAATGACAGTTCTCGTACCCAGATGAATGGTCTTAATATTATGCTATTTAGTTAAAAAAAATATATATATTAGCTAATATTTTTATTTTGAATTTAAACTATGTAATAGCTTTAATTTTTTTAGTAATATCTTTTTTTTCATATTTTTGTATCTTTGAGCATGTCCAACAGTGTTTTCCGTGTGTTCCAAAATAATACCTGCATTCATTTTGCTTTATTTTTTTCAGTAAATATATCAATAATTTAGCAGAACCAGCTGGATGCCACACAGCCACTGTTGACGTGATGCATAACTGGTATTGCAGCCTGCAGCAGCCAGTCACATGTATACTTTCCTGGCTAATGCTGTATTTCTTGCAGATTTTTATGTGTGCAGTTTCCTTCGGGGATATCTGTGCCTCATTACATCGAAGACGTCTCTCTTATGGCATTAACCTGTTGATCTGGGACAACAGATTTTGTGTACTCCCCGTTTTGTTTTTTATACCTGTAAAATGCGTGTTTGGGAATCGAGTCATATGCGGTACAAGAGCGTGTTTGGTGTTCCTGTGTGAGCCAGCATACTGTCTATGTAGCACTGTATGTTCCCGGTGTTGTATATTGTGTGTACTGCGTGCGTATGTGTGTTAGTAAGTGGTGTCACTGAACGCTCTCTATTCTCTTCCACCCACACACTGCCCTCCCACATACACACACACAAACACACAAAGCACCTCTCCTCTGTCATACCTCTGGCTCTGTGCACTTTTGTTATGCTGTGCTCATATTTAAATCTCTAACCTGCATTTATCTCTCATTCCTTTCATACTTTTCCCAACCTTCTTTTATCTGCTTGATGGTTTTCCACGGGCCCCTACAATTGTGAAAAATAAAGCATATGGTATTGATTACAGAATAACTTTAGCATAACACTGTGTCTCCTTTACTTCCTCACATACATTCTGACACATAGACCTACAGTGTCAGGAAAGCAGCATCTCTCTCTCTCTCTCTCTCTCTCTCTCTCTCTCTCTGTCTCTCTCTTTCGCTACCCCTCCCTCGTGTTATACATCATGCTATGCACTCTGAAAAGGACTGATCACTATTTGTTCAGATCATTGCTACTATTCACTTCTCTCAATGCTTCTGATTCATAGTGACTTGTTGTAACACGTTAGACAAATGGTCATCACATCATCTCTCCTTTTCTTTCTCAGTGTCATGCGCTGAGATCTGCAGCTGTATTGCACTCAGTACAAATGTTAGATTTAAGTTTAAGTACATTTAAGGGGCATATCTATCGCAGTCTTGCTTGAATTTGACTTTAGATATTAAATCTAAATGTTGAAGTCACCATGAAATCTCTGATGGCGTGTTTTTAGCGCGAGGATGTGGCAAGCTGTCACAATCCGAAGATCCAATCAATTTCGATGTATGGCAAGTCCTGCCATACATTTTTTTTCTTGTTCAAAAAGCCATTTCACTCAGATACACATCTCACGAAACTTCATGCCGACTTTAAATGTTCAACATATATTACTGTTACTGTAGTGAAGTATGTTTTTCAAGATAGTTTGCTTTACTATATTTCAGTGCATAATATCTTACTTTTTCAAATCAACAAAATCATACAATTTCATTACACTCCAGAAATACCTTTGGTTCAAAAATCGCAGCAAGCTATTTATTAATAAATCTGGACTGATCCGATTGCAGCAGTTCTAAAATCTCACTTATTCTGAGGTCCGGTAGGAATGACCCACAAGTTTGGCCAAATTCGATTCAAAGTGATTAAAGAACCAGGACTAATTTAATGGTCATTGTGTATGTAGAGATGGTTTTACAGATAAGGCTAAAAATTAAGTTAGCTTGCTACTAATGAGGTATTCAATGTGTTTTGGAAATGCAAATTGGATTTGTTTAAAAGCTTGTTGTGTTTAGTTTGACTAATTTCATCAACATATTTTGAGGTTGTTTTCATTTGTTTCACAGACTTCTTAGTAACTTTGATTGATATTGAAAGCTTAATATTTTGAATATACAGCAATTATGTTAAAAAGGATAAATATTTGCTTTTTTGCTGATTTTTTTAACCCCTTAACCTTAACCCCTTTTTTTCTCCGTCACATTGTTTAGTAATCATCATAAATTAGGTATCATTCGAAATCTTAAAAACTCAAAATTCATCCTGTGAAAACGGTTTTAAAATCGGACATTGCTTTACCAAAACTTTAAACGTTAAATTAAAACTTTTTAGCAGGCTTTAACTATCACCAGTGGACGATATCTTTCTGTTTATACTCTAAGTGTGTTTGCTACTTTAATTGCAAATGCTTGATACAGAAGGATAGAGTTTGATTGGCTGTAAATGTTTTTATCATTCATCAGCTGGATAAAATCGTTCTGAAAGTGATTCCAACGCAACGATATTGTTTCTCTGTGCTGTTATCGTTATAGATGTGGTGTGAACTCTGTTATTCTTTAATATTGAGAACGATATAGAACTAGCCTATGTCTTTATTATCTTCATAGTTATCGTCCTTGGAGTGGACAGACCTTAAGACTCAAGGTTCCATAACATTAGTGACTGTTTTTTGATAGAAGTGATATTGTGACACAATTTATTCGTCAGGAGAGTTTTCGGTAAAGCGCCTAAAAAAATCCATTTTTGTGATATCAACTTGGTTAGGCGTATGGCTTTGATTTTATAGCAATTTAATGTTGTAAATATATATTTTGCTTAATTGTTTAATACAGTACTTTTTTTTTACAGTAAACTTCTATAACTTTTTTACACTTTAATTTGAAGTGCTTTCACTTCAGCAATAATCTGCTATCTTCTTAAAAAAAGGTCTGTATTCCGAAGCAATCACGAATTACAACCATTTAAGTCTGGAGAGTGCATTTTTCACATATGCCCAAAAAGGGCTTAATACGAGCTTGTTCATGGATGGTCTCCTTGGCTAAATAAATATGATTCATGTAGATTTAATGTGTATAAACTTACAGTCTAACCCCATAAAAATCCCTTTTGTGTTGAATTCTGTGGATTCTATATTAATTGCATTAGTCGCATACCTTTTTTTTCTCCCAGTCACATGCCACATGTGTTACATGAAAATAATAGGCTGCCATGCAGATGACAAGCTAAATATGATCTTTCAAAAACTTTCACTGATCTGTGTGTGTGTGCATGTAGGATGTAACATCAGTGTGTCGATTTCTTTTCAGAGGCTCAACGCTTGATAACTGAACACTTCATAACTGCCAGTGGATTCCAAGATCAACCCTGCAAAAATCGTGAGGAAACAGCCATGTCCACACCATGGGATTTTAAACCATTTCACCAAGAGCTTCAGCAAACTCTTTTTCAATGAAAACTGGGTTTATATTAAAAGCATATCTGCTGCATGAACCTTAAGAAACTGGAAAGAGACTGGAAGGTTTACACATAGTCACTCTTCTTGGAAATTTCTATTGTGAAGACAATCAGCCTTGAAAACGTTTTACATCTTTACTGCCATCATCAGTTTTCTGTGTGCGTGTGTGTGTGTGTCGTTCTCTAATGCATGTCTAAAATACGTGAAGACAGGGCATGATGACAGAGGATTCAATTCATATTTGATTTCTTTTAACTACTTTAAATTAGAACACAGTGATTTGGTAATTCTTTGCATGCTGAATGAGGAATTGCAGAGTCATTTTAGTTCAGTAGAGATTTGCAGGCTGAGATGCTGAACAAACTCAAAATTATTCCTCATCACGCTGCCCTCAAACCCTCAAAGGAGTTCACCATTCTGAGTAGTCCTGTTAACACGTAAACAAGAACAAGAAGATTAGTTTCGGGGGTTATTTTTTTTCACCAAGTGTATGGAAATTGTTTATACTAGCTAATAATAGTAAACATTCAGGGAGGTTAACAGGTCAGGGAAATCTGCTTAAAGACTTAAGTGCCATTGCTGAATGTAAGGAGTGTCCAAATCGATCAAAAAAATAGAAGACAAGCAAAACATTTGTTTACATTTTTAAGATGTTTACAATAGCCCCTTTCTCTTAAATGAAACTTTCAGCCTGATAAGTGCCAAAACAGAGAATTAAACCTAAATACTTCTAATGTACACAGTTGTACTACAACTTAAATGCCTTTATGTGTCATGAAAATACTAGATATTGAAGTAATAGGAGGACAGTAACTGAAAATCATTCTGTTTGTCTGAAAATGTATATTTTTGAAGAAAGCCACAAAAGGGAATATTTGCCTTGTTAATATGTTCAAAACTGACAATTTGTTAAATATTCTTTCATGTCCTGTTTATACAAGAACTAGCCAATTGTATGTTGCCTGCTCACAATGCATTTGGATTGTTTTACATATTGTCTATATGCTGGATGGAAGCTCTGCATGTTGAGGGAATATGTGTTGTATAACTCACCTTGAAGCTGAAAGCACATCAAAATAATTTTTCTCTCTCTCTCACGCTGTCTCAGAGTGTGACCATTCACGTCGTTCACTTTCATCAGACTTTGAGATCAGATTTTTTTTTCGAGACTGTTTTGATATAGACTCTGGGCTGCTACAAGAATATTTTACGTACAGCACTAAGCAGGCTGTTTTTACAAAATTCGGCATTGTGCAGTGGGTTGAGTCAGCGAGAGAAAATAGCAGCATTAGTCATGTAAAGATGATGCCCACCTTGGAAGCTCGAGTGCGTGTCATCATTCTCTTCCTGCTAATCGTTGTCCCACTTAATGTTTCCTCTGCGAGCGTCCCGGGCCCCTCCAGAAATGGAACAAATGGGCCCGTTGCCATCACCCCGACGCCCAACCCCAGATCTCAGGGTAGGGGCTTTCTTTACCCCCTTTCTAAAAGCGGTGGGGCTATGCGAGGGAAGTCAATGAATCGTAGGCCAAAGCAGCCAGCTGAAGCGGCAGAAATGCCTCCAAGGCCACTGCCCCAGAAAATGCTGCCAAAGAATGTAACGACTGATGCACTAAAGGCCCCTATCAGAGCAGCGCAGGTAGCTCCACCTACTCGCAAACTGGTGGAAGTGGACGTGTGTCGAGGTTATTATGATGTCATGGGGCAGTATGACATCACCTTTAACTGCTCCAAGGATGACTTCATCTACTGCTGTGGGACCTGCCATTATCGATTTTGTTGTCCGGACCGCACTCGAAGGCTGGACCAGAACATCTGCCACAACTACCATTCCCCTGTGTGGGCCAATACAGCCCCCCCTGCGACCAGGCCCGCACTGCCTGCCCATCCGGACCTCAGCCGCATCGAACAGAGCAACAACACCGTCTACGTCATCGGTGGAGTCATCTCGTTTACTGTGGCAGTGGCGGTGGCCATTAAAGTTGCGTTCCACAAGGCATCACGGCAGCCTAGGAACAGAGAACTCAACATGCCCAGGTGAGAGTTCTACCTTAAATTTTATTCTAGACTAGTGGTGTTAAATCCTGGTCCTGGGGACCCACCACTGCTCATTGCATATGTCTTTCTTATCTGAGCCTACGTCTACATTAATCCGGATACTTTCATCTTTGCAGGACTCTGATATGAAGAGTGTGCAAGGTAACATATTTTAGCAACTGTGTAAAAATGAAAGCACATGACGGGCACAATACCGGTATAAAAATGAATATATCGGTACAAATGCGATATCGTTTTCACAGTCCACACTGCAATGCGAAAACGTTTTCAAATGTAACCACTGTCGCAGTGTGAATGGAATTCCAACAATGGAGAGAAAAAGAAAGCATTTTCAAATTAAAACGTATTAGTGTGGATAAGGCCTGATACACAGTGCATCTCATGGAACTCTCACCTACTGAGCTGTCATGATCTGAATCAGGTGTGTTAAATGAGGGAGACATACAAAATGTGGAGAGTGGTGGGTCTCCAGGATCAGGGTTGAAATCCACTGCTCTGGACTAATTGTTTCTACATCCTTCTCTGTCAGGGCTCTTGTGGAAATGTTGCGTCACCAGTCGAGTCCAGTTCAAGAGGGAGAGAGAAACAACAGCGTAGCCTTGGGAACTGGAGGAGGAGAGGGGACGCTTGGACGACCCCCGAAAAATCTATATCCTACACTACAGAATAAAGACAACAGACGTGAGTGGAAAAACTCAAACATAATCTCCATATGCAGAGGGTGATGCCCCCCATTAAGAACAGCGTGCATTTGTGCATGAATTATATATAAACTATCTGAAGACATGTTATAGTAGCAATAAAGTATTAATTTGGATTGGTGATATAGCCTAATTAGTCCATGAAGTGTAAATCTAATATACATTTTTAATAATCTAATAACTTCATTATAATTACAATGTTAAGAATCATAATATTTATTAAATGAAATTATAAAATAGCAACGATATGCCACTGCGGGCCATTTTTGAGGGGGCCTTTTCCCTTAATTTTTCATTTGAAAATAAAAACAAAAAATTATATTTGTTATCATACACATCATAATACTGAATTTGCGTATCCACATATCACCCATTTACAAAAAGACAAAAAACGTTGGTTACTCTTTATTTTACAATGTAATTATACATTTAAACACTGAGTAATATTAAGTAACTAGTTACAATAGGGTAAGGATTAGGGGTTACACTTTATTTTAAGTTGTCGTTGTTACACTGTAATTGTACATTTAAGTACTGAGTAATATTAATTAACAACATGTGCTTACTTTAGGGTTAGAGTAGGATTAGGATTTGGTTGAAGGTTAGTTGCATGTAATTATGCATAATTTGTTTTTACTCTTATTACTATGTTAAGCACATGTAAGATATGTAACAAAGGCACTGTAAAATAAAGTGTTACCAGATTAGTGTTTGGTTTGGTTTAGGGTTAGGGTTAGTTGCATGTAATAATGCATAATTAGTTATTACTAAACTAACTACATGTAAAATACACTGTAAACCCGAATAAGTTGGCAAAACAAAAAACAAAAGATAGGTAATTTTAAGTTTTAATTTGTACTCATACATTTGAATTGCTTTTAACTTCCAAATTTGAGCTAACTCATACATTTTAACTTTCATAATGATCAACTTAAATATTTGTAGTAGTGAAACCGTAGCTAACTTTAACTAGTGAATTCAAGAAATGCTACCTTGTTAATTGGTAACACAATGCTTTGATAGCATGAGTACAGCAATAGAACATGCTGTATATCTGTTCTCAAAATAAGCTCATGCTCTACTAGTCATCATGATGGTACCCCCCCCCCCCCCCTAAAAAAACCCTCAACATAACAGAAACTCTTCTACACTAGCAAAACAAAACATTAAACACTACTAAATCTCCTACTTAAAATTAATCTTGCTAAAAAAAAACATTATACAACACTTAATTTTAGCATTAGAGACATTTATGTGTCATGGCAAACCATGCTGTACATTTGTTTAAATTAAAAGTTCATAAAATACAAAACTGTGAAACAGTTTAGGCGACTTAAAATGTGTCTGTTTTGTGAACTCAAAAGAAAAGGTAAAGTTTTAAATATTCTTAAAAGTTTGTTTGACATTCATTTGAGTTGGTGCTAATCAAACCAATTAATTATTTTGGGCATTAGGGTTTATGGTGTATACAAAAATTATACTGTAAAATAAAGTGTTACCAAAACTTTAATATGAAAATTAAATCCACAGGTCACTATCATTTAGTAACAAAAAGTAAATCCTTTAACTCCAGTAAAGTTCAAATGGTGATGTACAGATGAAAAGTCGGGAATAACAAGAGCATAATCCTCTGCTAAATGTGTTCAGATTCAGTGACATCTGTGGTTTAAAAAGAAAACTAAATGTGTATTATTTTATCCAGGTTATCTGTCCCTTCGCATCAGCAAATTGCTGTCATTTTAACTCATTTTGTCTAGTTAAATCTTAAAAATTGAAATTGGTTAATATTATTTTGATAAAGCTAATGTAATGAAAAAGCATGTCCCCTTATTGTATGTATTTAACTTTGCATGAAATCGTATTTCTACACGGATAAAAAAAGCTAAAAGTCGCATGTCACCAGCTATAACATGAAACAAAGTGCCCTGGGTCAAATATTGATTTATATTCAATGATTTCATGAATGTGAAATCATTTTACCTAATTTTGGACCTGACTGCACTTAGAAGGTATCGTTGCATTATAACAGATTTCCTTTCATATTTCCATCTCAGCTTGAGCCTTGTGAACTGTACCAACTGTATAAATTCAGGACAAAAAGGAGCATAGGGAAAAAGCAATAGCCAAATGATGAAAGGGCATTTGTGAATTATTTAGCACGAAGCTGTATATGATGGCATTAGAATGAACAGACGGTGTAAAATTTTCAACACATTGTGGAGCTAGAAAGAGCTTAATAGGGCAACATTTATAGCATTAGATGGATAAATGTGCTTTGTAAATTCATACTAAATGTAAGTTATCGCAAAGACATGCACATATAAGCAGAAATCCATAACAAATCAAACACCTTATGCCTTTTTTCTTATTCGCAGTGGGAAATCTACAGCATAACTTCATACATACAACAGGCTCCAGCCCCAAACATACAGCCACCATCGGTAGGTAAAACCAACAATTCTATATAGTTGTATATTCTAAACTGTTGAGTTTGAAATAACCTCAACGTCCATCATTGCGCATATGTGTCTTTAAAGAGCGTGGAGCACGTATGAACAACATGCAGATGGTCGCTGGTGGCACATTGAAGCCCAGTAAGCATACTAACGCCATGAAGACCCAGCCGTCGTTCCATCACTCCCTACATAACCTGGCTCAGCTGCCACCCTCGTATGAAGCCGCCATGAAGCCTGAGATCAACAGATACTCGTCTCTCAAGCGTCTGGGTGAGTGCTTTATTACCATTGGAGAGGAAGATTCTTATCTTAAGAAAATTATGTTTTATAAGAATTACATAAAAGGTTGGCATGATTGCTTTCTTATTATAGCCCACATAATTTCAAAGGCATAAAGCAAATTTAGAAGCAATAAGGAGAAAAAGATGGATGAATATCAAAAACAGTGTGACATTTAGTACTGAGAAATTACCTGCTCAATGATGAGGACACATATGGGGCTCAGAATCTCACGGAAAATTATCTGTACGCTTGGGTTTTTATTTAAAGCAGTGTCAGTGTTTCACTGGCTGGCTTGGGAGATAAAAATGTTTGTGAAGGTCATTTTAATGAGGGCAAACCATAGCAAAGCGCCCGTAATCTTGTACAGACGCATAAAGCCTTGAGGCCTCTCTCTCAGCTAGACATGAAACCTCCTGGGAAGTGTGAGTTACAGTTGGATGACAAGAAAGTTCTGCACAGGCAAAGGTTATACAGGCTGATACAATGACTCAGACTTAATCAGCTGAAAGACGAAGAAACTCAAGGTAAAGGATAAAATAGGATTGTACTAATATTGTTGTATTAATTGGATCAAGTTTCACATTAAACACATAGTCCTGGGATGGAGGTTGTAGATTTTATATTAAGAGTTAAGTAGGTTGTGATGAACGTTTGAATGACATTCTTTCTTGAAGCTCGAATCATGTAAAAAAAAAAAAAAAGAATAGTTTGGGGTACACAGTATATTGGTTCCATATTGGATATTAGAGAGTAATTATTTATCAGTATTGGTAACATTATTTTGCCGTCATCTAATCCTCGCCTAAAGTAAATCTGATCATTTCAGTAGTACTAATAATAAACACCTTTACGTGTATTTTTTAAGCAAAATTAAGTAATTTTCCATTTTGTGCAATATAATGTTGTGATGTATAAATTCACTTTAAAATTATTTAGTTTTTAGTGTTTTCTTGTTAATTAGAGTTAACAAGAAAATACTAAAAATAGTTTAAATGTTTGCCACTATAATAAATCAATAAAACAAATTAGAAAACAAACAAATAAATAAAGTTTTAATATTGATATTGGACAGATTTTAGGCATTTATTGGTTAGCATCAGCTATTCCTATAATTGAAAATTAATTACTTTAAATGTATTACATTTCTCTCTCTCTCTCTCTCTCTCTCTCTCTCTCTCTCTCTCTCTCTCTCTCTCTCTCTCTCTCTCTCTCTCTCTCTCTCTCTCTCTCTCTCTCTCTCTCTCTCTCTCTCTCTCTCTCTATATATATATATATATATATATATATATATATATATATGTTAATATATGTTATATATATATGTAAAAACAAATGTAATACATTTAAATATATGTGACCCTGAACTACAAAATGGGTATATATGTGGCAATAGCCATCAATACATTGTATGGGGCAAAATTATATATTTTTTTCTGTTATGTCAAAAATCATTAGGCTATTAAGTAAAGATCATGTTCCATGAAGATATTTTGTAAGTTTCCTACTGTAAATATATCAAAAAAATATTATTAGTGGTAATATGCATTGCTGCGGATCATTTGGACAACTTTAAATCTGATTTTCTTAATATAAACGTATTGACTTTTTTTTTTTTTGCACGTTTTGCACACAGATAAGTACATTTCACAAAGGACTTAAATAAACTCTACTTAACAAAGAAAATAAGTAACTTTAACATGGTCAGTACAAGTTTATTGAGTTATATCTACTTAGTAGAAGTATCCTTTGTAATACTTTATACTTTATTAACAATATAACATAGAATAATAATATATAATTTACTTTGTTTTTTAAATCCTTGCCTGAACTAACTTTTTCATGTAGAAATTAAAAAGTTTTTTTGTAGTATTTACTTCACCACAGAATCATTTTAATCATTATACTAGATTATAAATATAGGTGCATCTCTAATGTTTATTCTTTTCTTCTTTTTAAACATGTTTTTGGATCTTTTTAAACATGCTTTCCTTCACCTACAGAGAAAGGAGGATTGGAGGAATATTCAGGTTACTGTACCACCAAACGAAGGCCAAACAACGCCCCTCCCTCCTTTCATTCCTCCCAGCATCACCTTCCCTGGGGTGGCGACTACACGATGGGGGGAAGAGGCACGCTTCCCACCCATGCCACTCGTCCTCGGATACCTCATCCACAGTCCGCCCCTAGCCACACTCCAAATCCTTACCCTCTGGAACCTCCGGAATCGAAGCAAAATCAGAATTACGATACGCTTTCCAAACCGCCACGTCGCGTCAAGTCAACAGACCAGCTCCTTGCTCTTGGTGATTGCAATACTTTATCAAGGCTCTCGAAGAACCAGCAGCACCAATACTACAAAGCCATGGCCAGCGCATCAAAGAACTCCAATAACCAGAACACCCTGAAGAAGTCCAAGGAGAGGCTGCTGATGTCACCAGACCATCTAGAGGAGGAGATAGGCGGAGTTGAGTACGGCGGAAGGGACGGGATGGGTATGGGAATGAGCGACTACACTGGCGGAGGCGGAGGTGGAGGTGGAGGTGGAGGTGGAATGGTGCCCACCCTGCCCCGCGTCAGCCACCAGAAAGCTCAATCGCAGCAGAATGTTTGTGCCACGCCGTCACTCGACCGTCACCATATGATCAAGATGAACTCGCACCCAACTTCGGGGCGAGAGCAGGAGCGGAATTCGGCGGCGATGTCAGGTCACCTGGGAGGAGGCGGGGTTGGAGGAGTGGCATGGGGCGACATGCCAGGAACAGGAGTTGTCATGGGAACAGGGACTCTTGGTGGACACAGTGCCAGGAGGCTTGCATTTGCAGCTAAAAGGCAAAATACCATTGAACAACTTCACTTCATCCCTGGTGGAGGGGGAAGTGGAGGAGGAGTGGCATCCAACCAAGGGGTTAGAACAGGAAGCAAGAATGAGGTTACTGTGTGAGCAAGAGGCTGGAGAGGGTAAGGAGGGAATGGAGAAGATGGGTAAGAGATAGACTGTGTGAAGAGTTGGAGGATGGTAGAGGGACTGTGGGAGAGAGAGAGTGGGTGGAAGAGGGAGAGAAATAACGAGAGAAGAGAGAAAAGGAGTAGGAGGATGGTAAAGGAATCAGAGAAACAGATTTTGAAGTAGGGGGCCATGAAGTGGGAGAAACTACACAGATCGAGGTGGCACCATATTTTTACATATATATATTGTATATAGTGGCAAATTCACAACATAAGATTAGATAACAACAGTTATAAGTCAGGTTTGATAGAGCTTCTTGTGCTTTTTATGTTCATGAAATTGCCGCTATAATTATGATCAAAGCTGCCATATACAACTATTTATTTGTGTACATTTTGCCTATAAATCTACCGCATAGAATATCAATAGAGTGTAATATAAATTCCACATGATGTGGACATTTTTCATATCTTTATGTCATATGTTTTTATCCTCACATATCTTACATTATTACGCATTACAGATATAGCTGCTATGGAGCCATATATTTCAGAGAATGGCTTTTATCTTATAACTATGATGGAATGACTGGGAGACTAATAATTAACATCTGTATAAGAGGAACCAGTTGAACGTGGAGCGCTCATCCCATTCCCAACTGATGAACTGCAAAGCTACTTACAGTTGGACAAACGTAATGCTGGATCTTATCTCTTTTTAAACCCTAATCCACTTCATCATAATGAGGAAGTGCGGCAGGGTTTTTCCAACATACGTCAAAAGGAATGATAATGGAACAATCGGAGGAGCATATTCAGAGACTCTTAAAGAATTCGATGAACTTGTTTGATTAATTAATTGTGAATACCGTGAGACAGAGAAAGTAAGCCTTACCATACATTGTTTCACCTATTCATGAATTTAGTAGGGATGTACCAAATGAGTTTCTGTTCAATTTGTTTTGGTGGAATCCTGAAAATAGTACACAAGGGTTTTTAAAGCCTCAAGTTTGCACTTCAGTACATAACTGGAGGTTGCTTTGAACTATCGATGAAAGCCATTCTGGGACACAATTGGGCAGAAAAGCCCAGATGAAAACCAAGAGAAATGTCTGACAATCATCTTTTTTCTCCATCTTAAAAAGACTCATTAATGATCAATGGCACTTTGTTTGGATTCTGAGCCACCACTTTCTACAATGTCCAAGTGCTGGGATTTGCAAGGGAGATTCATCATAAGGGACGCTGGACTACCAAAAGTACAAGAATAAATTAGATTTCTGTAATGCTAGGCACATACGTTTATGCTCCTCTTAGGTATACTGTGTAGACAAATGGTTCACCTTAAGCTATTAAATATGGATCTGAGATGAAGAATACAACTCAAGAGTAAGGGCACTCATCAATGTACTTGTGTGTTATGATATTCTGGCATAAAATTAGTGCAGAACATGGCGGTACCATTATCTCGCTCAGGTGTTGGTTGGCATTTGCATAAAGACAAACCTCCTGGACTGCTTTTTGAATCTCCATGTTGAAGCCATGTGTATATGCTGTTAAAACTGAGACTCTGCGAACAGTCTGAGGATACGGGCATGCCAAAACAGCTAACCTGTATTTTGAGAATCTGCTGTTACCGAGATATGACCACAACACGTCATATCTGATATCTTCATAACCAATAACGCTTATCAATAAGGGCTATACAACACACATGCGTTAGTGGTACAGCTGTTACCCCACAGCTTAATCATTATTCAATGATAATAATCTCATTATTTACAACAAAAAAATAATATTAAAATAGTAAGTAAGTATTACAATGACAAATGTAAAGTGAGATTGTTCGCATAAGAGCCAGATATCATTTACTGTATGGTTCTGACCTCTGAGAAATGGAGCTCAGTTTACCAATGAAAACGAATCAGTTTACATTGTAAAACCACTGACTAGTCACTTTTTTTTTGTCATAGACTTTTTACCTCTTGGTTAATTTTCAGTGTAATGAAAATGAACAGTATAAGTTACGGACTATTTGAATATTTATGCCTCCCAGTAAAAGTGTTTAAGGAGTAGTTTATATCACATCAGCATCAGGATTGGTGATAACACATTCATTTAACTTTTCACTGGAAATAGTGTGTATCTTACTGAATTATGAATACAACTTAAAGACAATCTTCCTAACAGCTCTGTAATACATTGGTGTTTGTTATTGTCATTACTATGACAGTTAATATTATGGTTATTGGTGAAATTTCTTCTTGTTGTTATGGTTATCTTATGATTATGATGGTGATTTTTTTTCCTCTGTGGTTTTAGTGTTTACTTGTTTTAGATATCTTTCTCATGAAATTCTTTTGAAATTATGAGTAGAAAATAGAAGCACAAACATCAAAGCCACTCATTGTTTTCCAATTCTTCATGCATTCCTGATGATGAGGAGTGCCTTCGAAAATTTCTCAGTGTGATGTCACATTGTAATTGTTCTAAGCCTGCAAATGTCATTACTTGTTGCAGAGACATCACAATGGGTTTATAAATGATGTCATAGGATGTATGTTGTATGTATGTAACGAATGTCTTTTTGTTAAGTGAAATTTCAACTTTTTAATGTTTCTTTCAGGGACAATTAGAACAGATGAATCAATTTACTATTTTCTTTGTCATAAAAAGTCTGTAGCAATGTCTGTTTTGTATCCACAAGCCATAATTATGAAAGTGTTTATGAAATTTATTCACAAGGCATATTACTGCAGAAAATAACGAACATTGGATGTGCAAATAAAACCCTAAAGCATTTTAAAAGAATGGTAGCTTACAATGGAATGTGCTATGGTTGTAAAAGCAAAGCGGGTGACAGAGATTGAAACCTTTTGGGAAAACAGCACAAAAGTAGAATGAATGTTTGGGTGAATCACTTCAAATCAAACATTATAATTATAACAAATGCCCTCACATAATAAATCCATATATATATATATATATATATATATATATATATATATATATATATATATATCTCACACACATACTCAACTTGGTTTCCATACAGGTTTTCACCTTTGTAAAATAAAGTCAACTGATCAAACTGTTGCCTCGAATGTCTGATGACACACGTCAAAAGAGAAACGGCAAGTTTAAATTATTCTTAATGTCAGCATTTACTATACAATGTTTACAAATGTATTTTCCATGAAGCATCAGACTGGAAATAAGCAATTCCAAGGCAGCCATTTTGATAAAGACCAGCCTTTGAATTTGAGCTGCCAGGGTATAATAAAATGGCCACTGCAAGAGCTTCTAAGATATAAACGTGATGCTAAAGAAATCAGAGAATATCTGAATAGCGAATTTAAAACATTACATCAGAAATATATTCGCAGAGTTGTAATTCGGATTTTAATGCCGTATTTTACGAGCTCGCTATGTGCCAGATTTGACTGCACAACAACAACACTGAAAACGCGTAACAGTTACTTGCAGGCTAATCGCAAACATTATACGTCTAAAAGACAGATGGATACTATCGTTAGTAGCCCCTAATATTAAGTACGCCAACATTTTGAATGTGCTAGTTTCACACACAGTACGGCTCCACCACAAATACAAAACATAACGGACAGAAGACGGGGTAGCCGGAAGTATTCCAATGTCCGGAAACGACTGATGTTAAAATCTCACACGTCACTCGTTCCTCTCTAAAACATCAACATAGATCGTGCAAAATATTTTAGACGACAAAAAAAGCAACCGCAAAATAAAAAGTTATCGGTCGTAATGCCGTTTAATGATTTTTTCACAGGATATAAGTACGATAAGTGCATCTGTTTGACAATATAAGGGACACTCGGTCTCATGCTATCGCACCACGGTTGCAGTGGAAACAAGAGTCTGCTAACTAGCTGTAGCTAGAAGGCTAACCGCTGGAAAACAGCGCAGAGCTGCTGCTGGGGTACATGAACGAGGGGGGCAGGGTGGGAGAGAGTATAGCAGGCCCCGTTCATCTTGACCAGGCTAAAAGATGGATGCGTAGGTAAAAAGGCCTATTTTATTGTCTCGACTATTTTTTCATTATGGTCATTTACTTGCACAATAATATAGTTTTGCTCCTGCATTATCTGACTTGCTGTTGTTATGTCGCGCATCATGACGGCAAGCTAAGCCGTGTCCCTTTGCTAAATGTGTAGTATTAGCCAGCTGTTTTGCATGCTAACATGTTTCACATAGCCCCAGCGCTAAAATATTTCGCGTCCATTATTACGCAGATCGTTTTTAAAGCACTGTTGACTTTTGATATGTATTTTCCACACCGTCAACAAATGTCCATTACTACCTGGAGTCTATCGAAATGGATATTTTCTTTAATGATACGCGATGTAATCGGAGGATGTAATAATTACATGAAATTCACCTCTAACCCTGACGATTCACACTGCACTCAGCATCTTTTCAGTACAATGCCAACTGCTCAGAATGTAAGATGAAGTGATAGAAAACACTCGCAACGTTTAAATATAAGAACATGTGTAAATATCTGGATGTGTCTTAACTTACTGGTTTCTTTGCGCATATCGTCTAAGAGCATATTTTACAGTAGAATACTTTTGTTTAGTATATCGTGTTGTGACTGTACCATTCGTTATGCGTCAATACTAGACAGCGAGTATCAGTTGAATGTTTGTTAATAAATGTCATTTAGATGATGCTTATAAGGTGAATTGATGTTTTAGAACTTAAATGCAATGCATTATTTCAGAATGAATTATGAATGCAATAATACTAATTTGTTTTAAGGTTATATTGCTATGATTCACTAGAAATAAATGGGGACTCCGGTTTTGTTTATTCTTTTACTGTTTCTGTTATAATGAGTTATTTTATTGTGTTATTGAAGACTGCAAATAAGCAAAATTAAAATATTTAAATGCTTTTAAGATGTTCAAGTGAAGGACCAAAGTTTTTCAGAGATGTGCCAATACTCATAATTATTCATACACACACATATTATTTTTTATGTGAGTTAAAAAAAAAAAATTAAAACTTTGCTGTAATAAACTGTCTGCCTGTTGTTGTTTTTTTAATCAACATTTTTTTAACTTATGTTGTTTATTAGAAGAATTATATCAGAGTTTTTGTTTAAAATCAGTCATTTAACATTGCTCCTTTTTTCCTCTCACAGTGAGAAGAGGAGTGGCAGAAAGAACATTTTCACAGCCCCCAAGAATGGTAGTGGAGGATTTTGCTTCCAACTATGGAAAAAAAGAAAAAATATATTAATTGAAACTTGGAAACGGAGATGTAAGCCACACATGGATTAAGAATGAATAGATATTCAATGTAATAAAACCAGCCCATGGGATTTGGATGGATCCATCCTACAGTGGGATGGTTATGAACTGAAAAATGTAACCAAGCAAGTGGAAATTTTCCAATGAACTCAAACTACAATAAGCACTACATTTTAGTGCACTTCCCAAAATGTGAAAACATAATTGCATCTTTGCACTCTTATGGAACATTCAGACTGAAATATTTATAACAAAACTGAACTATCCAAAATAACAGATTGTATGGGATCCAATGTGAAGCCTAAATGGACTTGATTTAAGTCATTTCATTAGTGACAAATCCCATTGAAAAAAAAAAAAATTGTGTTACAATGAATACAAAATGTCCTTCTCAACTACCTGCAAAGACTGGAAAAAGTGGGTGCCCGATTTAAATGAAACAACACCAGTAGCATAAGGAACATGTGAGGTAGCACTGCTTTTGAAATTGCTTATGTTTCTGACTACAATTAATAGGAAAGCATCAAATAAATTTTGTTGCTGCTCAGAGCAGAAGGAGTTGCCACTGCGCACCCATGTATCAGTAAGTGGGAGATGTTCCAGTTCGGAAAATACAATGTGGACATCATAGAGATGCTGAGTGGACACCAGTCCCATCAGTTCAAAGGTATTGGATTAGAGCGACAACTTCAGCACCAACAGCAAGTCCAGCTTCACCAACACCAGTTACAGCAACAGCAGCAAGGTGAGACATCTGGGTCAATTTTGTCTGGACTTGGCTTAGGCCCTCTACAAGGATCTAGAGGCAGTGCCTTTACAGATTCTGCATCAATTTTTGCAAAAATGAGTGCACCTCCTCCACCTCTACAACAGCAATCCCTGTCTTCATCATCTCAAAGTTTGAGAAAGTCCAGCAAAATGTCTGGAAGCAGCAGTAGTGGTGGAAGTCATGTGAGTGGGTACCCTCAATTTTTGCGCTCATTCCATCCAACTGAGGCGACCCTTGCACAAGAGCAGTTACATTCAGGAGTAGGGCGATTTGATCATTTTGCCAGCAGTAGTGCAAGTGGAGGACTGGTTTCATCTGTTCCACCACCACCCCCATTGCATCCTGGCCTGTCAGTACCCCAGGCCTCCCCTGGGCCACCATCCTCTTCCCCATCTACTTCAAGTTCTGTTTCAACTTCCAATAATCCTCCCAGCAGTAGTGCAGTGACTACCTTGGGTCATCAGTTGGCAGGATCTCAGTCTGACGCCCGAAGCCTACATCAACAGTTTAGCTGCATGTTAGCGGCAAATCAGTATTTTCTTTCTGGAGTACCGGCCAATTCCAGTTTAGAACAATTTTTAGTTCAACAAGGCAGTCATAACCACCTTGGCCTTGGTCTGGGCCAAGCTGCAGGAGAAACAAGTTCAACCCTTGCGCCTCCCCCTGCTCTTCATTCTTCACACACTCATGGACATTCAACCACTCTATCACAGCCTCAACAGCCACCAACACAACAACAGCAACTACCACCTCACACTTTGTCTCACCCTCACCCACATCCACACCATCCACTGCACTCCTCCTCACAGGCTTCTTCGCTTGGAGGTTTTGACTTTCAAGGAATCCCAGTGCTCTCCTCCAACCAGCTAGCATCTCTGATGCAGCAGGAAGCTGGTTTGCCACTTCCTCTACCGCTACATCTTTCCTTATCAAAAGACGAGGGAAAAGGGGATAATGCTGCTGGAGGTGGTAGAAGAAAGAAAGCTATGGCTGGCTACCTGCCACAAAGAAAGACTGAAAGTAACAACAACAATAGCAGCAACAGTCACAGCTCTACAAACCCTAATAGTAGCACTTCAGGGGGACTGAACCAGGATGGCACACCAGGCTTGGATAGAGGTGGGGGTGTTGGTTTGTCAGGTATTGGCGGAGACCCTTCTTCCCACCTAACCTCTTCATCCTCTACTCCTGTCATCTCATCTTCTGCATCTTCTGCATCAGCATCAGTCTTGGTGACAAATGGCTCTAAAACAGCCAGCCATGGTTCCATGCCACCTCAATCTCAGCCTGAACAAGAGCCCCTTTATCAATGTGGCGAGTGTGGCAAAACATTTACACATCTCTCTAGTCTGCGCAGACACCTACGTAGTCATGAATTAACCACAGCTGGCACAAGTGGCACCAGAAGTAGCATTTTAAATCCAGTTCTGCATCCTTCCGATCCAAGTATTCCCCACTCTACTCAAGACAGCTCAGCCTCATCCATGTGCGGCGGCAGTCATGACAAGACTTTTCATTGTTCAGAGTGTGGCAAAGGTTTCAAGAAAAAAGGGCACCTCCTTCAACATGGGGTCATTCACTCTGGGGCTCGGCCCTATGCATGCTCTACTTGTAGTCGTGCTTTCAATCGCCGTGAGTCACTCACCCGCCATGAAAAAATACATGAAGAGAAACCATTCCGCTGTCCAGCTTGTGGTCGCTGTTTTCGGGAAAGTACGTCCCTTTTGAACCATGCAGCCTCTGGCACCTGTGGCAAGTCAGGACGTACAGCGAGATCTAAGCATGAAAGTAATATAGTTGAAGGCAAAAGCAATAAATCTGGGGGCTCCCAAGATGGAATAGCGACTAATGCAGCGGGTGAGTAACGTCTAGTGTAGTGTTTATTTTTAGTAAACCCACTCAAAGTGAAACATTTTCATAGGCACTGTGAAATTTGTGTGCATAGCATTATTACTGTTTAGTCTGTTGTGCAGGTTCTTACCGGAGTGATGATTTCAGTGATGACTACAAGGACCAGCGCTCTCAAAGTAACATGTATTCTGGACCAACCCCTTGTGGTGCTGGCAGCATGACAGGGTCTGCACTTAGGAAGGCACCATTAGCTCCTACTCTGCATCCACACCCACAAAACCAAAGCCAGCAGCATCATCAACAGCCACATCTCCCACTTTCATCCCTATTAGAGGATTCTGAAGATGATGTAACTAGCTCTGTCAACAATGCCATTTCTGCCATCACTGCTGCAGCTGCAAATTGCATGAGCAGTGATCTTGCCCATAGTGGGGGGAGAGGGGATGATCGAAGGGATATAATTGGTGGATTGCTTGGAGGTCTGGGTCTAGGGCCTCTTACCTCACCTAGCGGTCCGTTATCAACGTCTGGCCTGGAAAAGTCATATAGAGGTAATGCTAACCCAAGTTCAGTGGGGCTCAACCAGCAACCAAATCAGCAGACACCTGGTAGAAAGCCCAAGCGTCCTCGTAAGCCCCGCAAGAAAAAGGAACCTGGTGTGGTTAGTGCTGAGCCCCCTAAAAGAAGACAGTCCTCTCACAGACCAGGAGGGCCAGGTGGGGATGTTAGACCATACTTGTGCAGTGTCTGTGGTCGAGGATTTGCAAGAAGAGAAACCTTAAGGAGGCATGACAGAATACACACTGGAGAAAAGCCTCACCATTGTACTTTATGTGGCAAGTACTTCAGAGAGGCATTTCATCTTAGCAAGCACCACACAGTGCATTCTGGAGAAAAGAACTACAAATGTATTTTGTGTGGAAAGGACTTTGGATATGCTCAGAGCCTTAAAAGACATGGCAAGCTACACCAGAAAGGTGAACTGGAAGAAGTGCCAACAACGCCAGGTGGGGAAAGCCTTAACAGCTATCCTCCGTCCTCTGGTGGCAGCTTGATTCAAGGGGTCCAAAGCAGCTCTTCTTCTTTCTATTCATACGCTCAAGATGTCAAACCACAGACATCAAACACTCAGCCCCCTCCTAGACTGTACACATGTGCTATATGCTGGAAATCGTTCCGCCATCACTTTCACTTGACAGCACATCATCAAACAGTTCATGAAGGGGGTGGAGAAAAGCTGTTTTCTTGTGAAGTCTGTGGGAAGGCTTTTGCATACTCTAACAGCCTTACTCGGCACAGGCTTTCTCAGCATGGCTTAACACGGACTGGCCAGCCAGTTGTTCAAAGAAGCACAAGCGAAGTTAACAGTGGTAGTGTTTCGATATCAGAAAGTGAAGCTGCTACAAATGCTTTGCTTCAGCTTGCACCACCTAGTGGCACACATGGCGAACATGGAGTTCTTCATAGCCAGCAGGCTCCTCCCCAGCCACAAACCGGCTACTCCTCTCTGTTCTATATACCCGATGCCAATATTACACACCCCGCTTCATCTAATGCCTCATCTTATTCCCATTCTCTGCCATCAACTTCCTCAGGGCCTCTTCTTTGTAATCATCAGCAACAAAACACTGGGATAAAAGGTGAACCTATTTATCACACTAGTCACAGACATATTCTTACTCCAAACATACCCATGCATTCCCTTGCCTTGCCTCCATCAGAGCCACATCAGCAACACCACAATCCCCAGCAGCATTCAGCTGAGATTCAATCTACACACCACCACACTTTTCAAAGCCAGGAAGAGTTAAGGAGACGAAAAAAAAAAAAAAAAAGACGCCAAGAGAGAGAGGAGATAGGCTACCAATGGACCCCGGCTGCAAAAGCCGAGAGAGAACAGGTGAAAGTTTCCCTTGGGGAAAGGCAGATAAATCTTCTTAGAAGAAAACATATTAAGAGAAAAAGGACAGGAATTCACAGGGCACAACATAAAATTAAGAAGCGCATGGCTGTTCTCGTAAAAATCAAGCGTGGAAGTGGAGGAAGTGCTGTGTATGAACTGGGCCTTCCAGGCGGACTGAAACTTAACAGGCTTCGTTCTCTGAAAGTTCCTCTGAAACGAAAGTCCTGTCCCCTTTGCCTTGGTGCTACCTTCTCACAACAGGTAGCACTTAAAGTTCATATAGCAGCTAGACATTGTCCCAAAGTGAGAGGCCTTCAGCATCGTTTGAAATGTCCAGTTTGTGGCAAACAGTCTCGCAAGTTCCTCTCAGCTCTCATTCACAGAAGCTCCCATTTAACTAACAGAGCATTTTCTTGTAAACATTGTCCCTGTCGTTTCTGGAATGCAATGCTCCTCACACGGCACAAGAAGGTGTGTCGAGGGACGTTGGCTAGGTTTCGACAAGAGAGATCGCTTTGTGTAAAATTAGTCATGGGAGCAACATACAAGAGGTTTGAGTGTAAAGGAAATTCTTCAACCATGCATATGGAATACAGTCACTGAGTTATGTCATTACATTCATTTTCATATGCACTTTAAGAAGAGAAGTGTTGGGATTTTCATGACAAAACCAAGATCTCTGACTGAACACACCCTATCCCCATGTAGACATTGACTTATGTGTCATGAGAGCGTTTTCTTTTGTCTCTCAGTCATTAAATATCCTCTTATAAATCGGACCCCTACAAATGAACACCTTCAACAAAATCACAGATGTATCAAATGCATTTGTTGTTATCCAATTCCACACCAGTCTTCTAAAATGAAAATTCTTGTTCAGATTGAAATGATACTTGGATGGCAACTGATGAAGATTTAGTGATTTGGCTAATATTGTACTGTGCCCTAACAGTAGGCTATTGCTCACTATTCCTCAACAGATGCTCTGTAGAACTATTCTGTCTAAGATATATATTGTGTTGTTGGTGTTCACTTAGAGCAAGTGTGGAGGTGTGATTTTGTAAATGTAAAAAGTGCATTCAGTATCCGAAGGAGAAAAAAGGTTCCTGTTAGGAAGTTGAGTGTTTTATTTTAAAGAGTATTTAAATTACTGCATGTTGGACATTGCTGTCCATGTATTGAAAGGTCAGTGTGATAAGAATGTGGGCTTACATGGTTACATGACAAATCCAATTGAAAATGTACTTTAAATCTTAATAGAGGAACCAAAAGAAACTAATGCATAATAACACATGCTGATTAACACTTTGTAATATTTCAAACATGAGCCCTGATTTGAGTTATTTACTGTTTTGAAAGAACTAGCATTAAGATTGTAACGCCAGCACTTAAACAGGAAAAATATGATTTTCCACATAAACAGTCAAAAGACAAAAAAAAGTAAGATATTAATTCACAGATTCTTGCCCTAAAGGCAAAAGCCTTACCAAATTGTGACGATATAACACTTTTTATGGGTATTACAATGTAGCGTTTATGTATAGAGTTTAAGGGAGGAACGAAAAGAAATAAGTGTACTGTAATGTAAATTGTGTCAATATTTTATTATGTTTTTTTAAGCAAAAGTCAATTATCTTTTTATCATAGCTACACTTCAGGTAGTTGGAAGAGTGATTGTAAGAGTTATCACTTTAGACCAGGTCTTGATTAAGTGTATTAGTGTGTGACAGTCTGTCCATTTGCCAACTATGAACGTATCCCATGTACTTTTCTCACTTTTTATGTAGAGATGCCATACTACTTATAGCCTCTCTTTTTCTTTAAAAGAAGAAAAGTAATAAGTATGTTTCTATCACTTTATTTACACATGATAAGCTGTTTGTTGATGATACCCAAGCATTTAATAAAATTTCAAAATGTAATATCCTCATTAATTGCATGTAATTGCACATTTATAATTTTGTTACCTCAATGTTTCATATTTATTTGCTTGTATTAAAATACACAGACATTCATTTCGCATACAACTGTATTCATGGTTCTGATATTTTATTTAGCCTTTATTATTTAATTTGTTGCTTATGTTAAACCTTTCCTCGCTTCAATATTTATTATATTCTTTCTGTTGCTGTTAGGTCTTTTTTTAAATAGTGGTAGTACACTTTTTTGTAGTAACAAAAAAGAATATATATATATATATATATATATATGTATATATATATATTTTAAAAAAATATATATATATATATATCCATCCACACAACAAAAATGCTCTAAATTAGGGTCAATGTTGATGTAACACAACAATGAACTATAAAGGATGTTACACTAAGCTAAAACCAGACAGAAAATATTTTTTTTATTTTTATGGAAAATATAATTTAATAATGCTAGAATGCCATAAAGATGTGCAATTTCTTTCCCCCAAAAATTCTTTCCATCATATGACCTGTACTTGGACATTCACTGTCATTTTCTGTCTGAACATGATGTACTATTTTAACCCCTTTATAGATTGTTTATAGAATTATGCTGGCTGGGGGTTCATTTAATATAGTTTGCTGATTTTATCAATTGCACTTTACACAATTGTACATACTACACTGCACGGCTGAATAATAGGTGTTGAGGTTGTGAAATTAAATCAACAACAAGCATTAGAACCGTTTAGAGTGTTTTAGTCATTCTAGCACTTTACGTTGCTCTTTCTCATGTTGATCAGTTGGTGGCAGCAAGGATCCTATAACCTACAGCATGAAGCTAGGAGCCCAGGCAGCAGCACAACTGTCACATGGAATTAAACGCCGATAGTGGGTGGAACAAGTACTCCGAGTCCTCGAGTGTGCCTGCACGAGGGAGGCATGGAATTAATATGTGACCAAGAGAGACAGGGACGGCTTATTCGCTTAGACGAGAGTGTATGGGAAAAACAAAGTGTGTGTGTGCGAAAATAGGTCCTTGTTAGACGCCTTCTAATCTGTATTTTACATGTTCACATTTTTTGCATTCTATTGTCCTCATTAATTAGTGTGTTGAATCCTTAAAGGCAAATATTGCATTAATATTTTGGTTGTTAAGACCTGCATTGAGTATTATAATATTTTGATACTTAAGTGAGGTTAGATTAGGTGGTGGTTCATAAGGTTCAACCCTAACAAATCTATTTCCTTTATTTCTGAATATTTAGTGGGTGTGCGCCACTCTTCGCCCGGGTTCACGCAGTTTCTGTATTCTCACGCGGCTGTAGCATGGGTGTGATGAACGGGCGGATCGCTGTTCTCCGCGGTAGCCAGTGGTTGGGCGAGCAGGGAGGAGCCTATTTTCGCTCAGCCAATTGCAGCAAAAAAGCTCAGCCGTGTCTCCGCGTGCGGACACCATGTGCACCGGAGAGCGCGTCTGTGTTTCTGAGACACAACGTGTAGTTGCCATCTCCTCTCTCATGATGATCACGTTTCCCCCGGATTACTAGTGAAGTGAAAAACTGTGCCATTCGCTTGACAGGTTCCCCCACCCTAAGGTTGCTCTCTGATAGGACTGCGTAGAAACTAGGCAGGTTGATAAATAGCCATATTTTTACTTATAATCCTGATGCTCTTTAAAACAGTCCACTTTCCAATTTAGTAATTATGTGTCCGCGTGTTCCTGGGTGCCGAGCATAACCGTCATCGGGACAGCTTGGAGTGAAATTATTGACCAATTTGTTTTTAATCAGTGCTACCCACCCCGAGGAGCGTTCCTGTCACGAGGGGGCGTGCCTCATTAATATTAAACAGTGATGCGCCTTAGTGCAGCTCGCGCTTCTACTCTGGGAGGTGTGACGTCACGTGAGCGGCCCGTGTTCGTTCCAGCTGAGCGAAAAGATCGGACGGTTCAAGCTCAAAGCGTGCAGTAACTCACATGCAGAGAGAACTGAACAGAAGGGGGTGACCACAGGGGGAAAAAGCGATTGAGCGACTGAATGGAAAAAAACGTCAACATCCCACCAATCGCACTACGCAGCAGAAATTGACTCAGCAACACTTTCTTCGTTTTGTTTTCATTTGTTATTTTGAGACGACGCAAGTTTCGCGCATTCAAGAGTTCAGCGCACTCGTTTGCACTATTGGATTTTTTTATTCTCCCAGATTTTTTTTCCACTCACCGCTGTTCTTTTCAGGAGCCGTTATATCCGGTCAATTTTGTTGCTTTTGGACTTGGACATAACGCTATATCTTGACATTCGGCTAATATATATGTTTACATTTCCAACATAAGCTGTCAACATTTTCTGGAAGTACTGGGAATGTATATTTGTATCCACTCGACCAATCAACAATCAAATGCAAGCAGAATGGCACTCTTTGTTTAAACAGCTTCTCTTCAAATAAAGGTAATTTAAAGTGGATTTCTCTTTTGTGTCAGATGCTCTGGTGCACGTGAGGCGCGCAGGTCTTTCCTCCTCCTCTGTCTCTAAAGTAAACACGGTCTCGTGTTGCATGACTTCACAACTTTATGTGTACTTTTATGGTGCTCCCGTGATACGAGTAATGCAAATACATACTATATTATTATATTCTGCTTGACCAAGAACTAACGCTAATACTTTATTTTTGTCTGTTTGTTTCCACTATGAATCGTCATGTGATTGATTTGACGGCTGCACAATAGTAGTGAACCACACAAGCATCTAGCGGTCAAGGGAGCTCAATCCGGCAGACGTTGGATGATGGCCAGGCCGCTTTCACAGCTTCTACCCCCGGACCTTCCTTCTGCCGGAGCCAGTCCGCAGTTTGGCAACAGTAGCCAGGCAGGGGGCTCACTTAACGGAGGACACTTAAACTCAACAGCGAACTTAAAGTCGCTCCTGCAGCTCCCCGTGAAGGGCGACCAGCGCGTCAAAGACTGTAGTGAAATGAAGGGTGAGGAAACGCACCTGCTTCCCTGAAACCCTGTCAACTTTCTGTTTGTGCTCCTTCAGATAGTATGAATAATGTGTTAATAGTCCTCATTCAAGTTAGTTTCCTGATGATTAAGATTAGTGTTTTTTTGGTATTTTACGTGTGGTTTCACATGTCAAATGTCTAGGTCATGTGCACTTGTGCATATCTCTCAGTGAGCTGCAGACAGGACATCACATGGGACTTAGTTGAAGAGATAAACAAGGCTAGGCCATTCAGCCACTTAGTTCACTACCTAGGTACTTTGAGGTCAGCTATTGGCTAAGCCATTACAGGCCTGCATAGAAGTTTTCCACTGCCTTTGAACACAGCATTGTAATTATTGGAAAAGCTTCTTTATTGATTCCTGTCAGCGTTGTTGTTTTGTACTGATTATCTGGTTACCATTAATGCAAACTGACCCTAAAAAGTCAGTGACTAATCCAGTGTCAATCCAGTTTCAATGTGCATGTGGCATGTGGATTGTATTATTTAGCATTAAGAGCACTGCTGTTACTTTTGAACATGTATAGGTCTCAAACTGCATTTCCAATGATTCATGAACAGATCTGCACATTTTTGTTTAAGCTTTGGTATTTTTAGGCGACGGTCTGCTGTTTTTTTCGTAGAGAAAAGAATACACACTTAAACAAAACACATGTTGCAGTTACATTTTTATGGTTTGTTTTTATACACTAGGACAAAACCAGAAAGGTTGAATTTCAAACTGTCTTTACTGGTCTTGGTTTCCACACCAATGCACCATAAAATGTCTGATTTAGCTTAACTAGTGTTATTAAGATTTTAGACCCCACCCTACCATGTCTAAGACCCCACCTAAATACTTTAAGAGGGAAACCTCTTCAGACGTCATGTTCGATTTTACAATGTAAAAAGTTTTGGATTGTTTCTGTTCATCAGATTTGTTTTTATACCAATTAACCTTAACCATTATCACACTCTATACTTTATCTCAGCCTATACCACAGCAAAGCGTCACTATGTAGTATCGCAATGTTACACTAGTTTAATATTGTGTTATACAATACACGTCTGACTTTGTTGTGTTGCGCCTGTTGCCTTTTAACGTCATGGCTTTGGTTTAGCCATAATACGGTAGTTTTGTAACGTTTAACCATTGTTCAACAGTATTGTTGCTGTACCACAGAGTTAAGCAGAGTCAGTGCGGTGCAACATTGTAATCGCTTTACCATGGTCTTTCGGCAATGTTAAAGCACATTAATCTTTTGCAAGTGTAAAGAAAGGTTTTCAAAGGCTCTTCATTTTGCATTGATGCACTGAGAGTCAGAGCTATTCACATGTGTTGACATTGCCGAGGTAGTTCTCCCAGAGGGATGTGAAAGTTGCTGGGAAGTGTTATTCTGCCCCTAACTATGTGATCTGAGCACCATCAGAAATATTGCGCTCTTGAAATCGTCATATATGCATTCATAAGAATAGTTAATGTTTTTTTAGATGGCTTGAGAGTGCAAAATTAAGATATGGCAGTAATATTATGCAGCTTTAATTGGATTTCACTTTCTCTTATAGGTAAGGACAGGATGGATATGGACGAGGACTCTCTTGGCCGTTGTCCTCTGCGTAACGGCTGCAGCAATGGACTAGCCACTGACAGCAATGGAGCAGGCACTGGCAGCTTCTCAAACAGCAACAACAGTTCCTTCCTGGGCCCGTTGCTATGGGAACGAACATTGCCATGTGATGGCGGGCTGTTCCAGTTGCAGTACATGGATCTTGAGGAGTTTCTGACTGAGAACGGGATGAGCAGCATGCACAGTACCTCCAACTCCACCTCAGCTCAGATACCCTCGCAAAGCTCTCAGTCCGCCATTCCCAACCAGGGCTCCCAGTGCCTGCCCACCTCGCCCCCACACTGCTCCTCTTCCTCCTCACCGACATCCACCACCACATCTTCCTCGCCCTCCCTGCTTGGGCTGGACATGCATACGCCGCAAAGCATGATGGGAACGGCAGACTGCTTGCACGGTGAGTTTGCTTTCGCAGTTCAGAGATTTAGCTCGCTGCGGAGCGTAAGCTAGAGAGGATGTTAAAAACCCACGAGACAAACGAAGTGCAGGCCGTCGAGATGAAGAAAGGAAATGTTGTGGGTCGAAAATGAGGTCTAACACAGTTCAAACACTTCCTTCATTCTGCTTACAAGAGTTCCCCTGGATTTTGGTCCATTTGTGAGTTTTAAAAAGCACCAGGCTGTCCCTTGGGTGTGTGTTAATGTGTAGTTTCAGAGTATTAATTGTTTGGGTGTGTGTGTGTGTTTATGAGTGTGGATAGATGCTCATGGTGTATTTGCAGGTTTTACTATTTGGATTGTTAAGAGGTTGGGGCAGTTTTTGGAAGTGAGTGTTAGAGGGTGTGCAGCTGTTGTGTTTTATGTGAGTTGTGTTTTATAGATCAAATCGATTAATCACGATTAATCACACTAACAAACGTTTGTAAGTAATTGTGTGTGTGTGTGTGTTTATATATACACATATTTAAAATATATTTAAAATAAATTGTTAGATGCAATTAATCGTGATTAATCTTTTTACAGCACTAGTTAACATTGCATATATTTTGTGTCATCAAAGGGCTTTATTTGCTTTTTTACTGGATGCTACAGTATATTAAAAGAATAGGCTGGTTAAAATGTATAAAAAGACTTCCAGCAATGAAAAAAGGTGAAAAGACAAGAAAATTTTTTGATATAGAGCTGAGAACATGATGCCGATTGAAAGGCTGGTAGGTAAACAATGAGAGACGCACAGGTGAGCCAGTAGCAAAGAATGAAAGGCAGAGACGGCGTGTTTGTGATTGTGCTCGCATGTTTTTAAATCTCCTCCTCTTCTCACACGCTTGGTCCATGTGCACTCGCTCACTCACGTGCCGAGGCAGGCAGAGCGAGCGAGGACGGGGAGGGGCAGAGGAGAGGAGGTATGTGTGGGAGTGTGTGTGAGTAACAGACTGGGAGAAATTGAAAGATTGAGATGGAATGACTCAGTGCGAGTTGATGCTGTACTTCCGATTAGATGTTTGTTTACATTTCTGGAGTGGCTGAGAAGAGATAGAGAGAGATTAAACGTGCTGCTGGTAAATATTTAGAATGTTCAGGGCGATTAAAAAGCACATGCAGAAGCCACCACATCACATATTTCCAAAGATTTTATCAAGCTCTCTCAAAAACGAGGGCCTGTGTCAATGCATGTGCCGCAGTTGACAGTAAAGAGAGGATCATTGCCAAATGGGGTTAAAGTTACACTTAAGGGTACTTTACAGACTAGATTAGGTTTATGGCTCAAACTGATTTTCAAAACAACATAGCAACAGTATGTTTTGTTGTGCTGTCTGAACAAGGTTCACTTTAACCATATATATATATATATATATATATATATATATATATATATATATATATATATATATATATATATATATAATATATATGTATGTATGTATGTATGGTTAAAGTGAACCATATATTTATAAGAAAAATACAAGAAAAATATAAGAAAAAAATATAAGAAAAATACAAACAATCAACACATAAAAACATACATACAGGTGTGTATGGGGTTGTAATTTAGTTACGTTTATATATATATATATATATATATATATATATATATATATATATATATATATATATATATATATATATATATATATATGTATCTATGGAAACGTGTATATATTATTATTAATAATCATTAAGCCTATTTGTTTCTTATTTTTATGAATTTAATATATTTTTTATCAGAGTACGTTATGAGTGTGTGCATGCGAGTGGTTATTTTTTTACTAGCTCAAGCTCATACTAATTAACACACACAAACACGCTTTTGTGTGTGTGTGTGTGTGATTTCACTATCAATTTATTTGTGCAATGAAAGTAAACATTTATAAAATGAAACCACCAGTTCAATGTTCTGAAATCCAGAGATCAGGGTAGAAATATTGGAAAATGGAAAAACAAGTGACGGATTAGTGGATTGAGTTGTTGTCTGCTGCCTGTTACTGCCCCCTTGTGGGTCATTTCGGTATGAAGTTTTGAGTCACTTTATTCTGAATGCATGCATACAGCAACGTGACTTAATCAAGGTTTAATCTGCTTTGTGTCTCTTTCTTCAGGCACTCCACCAGGCAGCTTGGAGCCAACGCCCTCACCTTCTTCCACTACATGTCCACCACTCCCTACTCCGCCCATTACTAACTGCAATGAGATGGGGCCGTCCTTTGACCCTGATCCAGCAGACGTTGCGCTGTCGAGTGTGCCTGGACAGGAGGCGTTTGACCCCCGCCGGCATCGGTTCAGTGAGGAAGAGCTCAAACCTCAGCCCATGATTAAAAAGGCTCGCAAGATGCTAGTCCCTGAAGACCTGAAGGTGAGATGCTCAACGCAGCATCATTTTATGGACATAATTCATATAATTGATCAGATATTCTTGTGTAAATTAATAGAGGTCCTAAGAGATTTAGCAGAGATTTTTGCTGCTTTCCATATCCCTTCATATATATGATATGGATGTGGATTTTGTGAAACGTGTAGTTTTGGTTATAACCCTAATAGCTTACAGTCCATGTTAGTGAGTCCATCACAGTATTGTGATTATTTGGCACAAATGTAGAAATAGTTTTTGCACCACTTATTCATAGACATTACCACTGGATGGAAAAGTCCATCCTCATTTTGTTCAACAGGTCTGACTTTCTCCATGCCTCTACAAACACAGTAATGCCAGGCATGTTTGCATTAGTACAAACAGTGAGACATTATCACTTACTAATAATTAGATTTCAAAATCAAAGTAAGACCAATTTAAAGTAATAATTAGTTCACAAAACTCATTACTAGCATAGTTTTAGTATTATGAAGCATCAGACAGTTATTTATAAAGCATGTCACATTGAATTCATTGGGGAATGGGTGGTAGCATTATGTGATCATATCTCAATTCTGAAGCAGATGTCTTGGAAACCAAGGTTCTCAGATATGTCAGCTTTTATGTTATAAAGGGCACAGCAGTCAAAAGGGGGCATTCCTTTGTAATCACAGTGACCTCTCCTCTGGGAACAAGATGTTTTGAATACTTGTAAAGGAAGCAACATTCTTTTTTTTGTTCTTGTTTTTCTTTCTTTTTCTAAAGGAGTTATAGTTCACGCAAAAAATGAAAACACCATTTATCTAACCTCATGTCTTTCTAAACCCATGAAACTTGATTGTGGAACATATAGTTTCTAATATGTTTGTCCATTCAATGAAAGTCCAAAAAAAATTATTTAGTAAAATATATGTACTATTGTAGTATTTATTCATATTTTCAATCAGCTTTTATTTATGTTTTAGTAACTGGCATTGTGTGCTTTTGTCATATTTATTTATTTACATAGTATTTTTAAATTTAGGTTTTTCATCCCAGCTCTAGTTAAAGGACAACTCCGGCGAATTTTTAAGTTTATCTTGATCGTTATATCTTTGTGAGTACAGTCTATAGAAAAAAAAAACGAACCGGATTAGTGCAACAGTTAAAGAGTTATTACAGTTAATGCCCAGAGGCCCCCCCCCCCCCCCCCCCCAGCTAAAACGGCAGCTTTTGGGGGCATAACGTAAAGGGTGTCTTTGTGCCTCTTAACAGACACAAAATGCAATTAAAATGTGTGTCCAACATGAACAGGGCCCTCACATGACAACGAGATGCGTTTAGCCACTTAGCCATTGTTTAAATTCACCTGTTTTAGAGGGCTAGCTGTATCTCGCGCTGAAGTCCCGTACGTGGGGACTCAGCGGTAGCCGGAAAAAAGGCAGTCCATTTGGGAAGAGCGTTGTGTGTAAAGCACGATTATTTTAAATTGCTGCACATCTTTCCTCAAGCCATGTGTGCCCAAATGGAAGGATAAATAAAGTTTACATTACCTCCACAGTGGCTGCACCGTCTTTAACCACGGAATGGCATTTTTCTTCAACCGGCCCGGCTATGTTGTGTCTGTGTAAGTTAGTCAAATGTTCGCTGCAAATGTTCACAATTCGGAAAGGCACAAACGTGAACAATTTCTTCTTCACCCGTGAGCCCGATCGGATCATCACTCTAGTGATCATCACTCTAGAGACCGGGCAAACCAGTGCACCAAATCGGACTGAATCGTTCTAAACGGTTCGCGTCTCAAATCAGGGCTGATCACACAAATTACTTTAGTTACTCACTTTCTGACATGAGTGACAGTCCCTCTGAATATAAATAAACTAATGTCTTAAATAATATGTTGTAACTCCAACCGTTCACTGAACTGAGACATGTTTTGCTGAGAGATCTGATGAACTCACGAGCCGCTGATACTGAGCATGCGCGAGTAACTGAACGAGCAGCGGCCGGCTCGGATCGGGACAGAATCGAAAACTGTTTCTCTCGGTCACGTTCAATACTGAGAACCGACGAGCTGATGAGCAGAGCCTCTTCATAAACACAATGCTCTTCTTGACTGGATTATATTTCCTAAAACAGGTGAATTTAAAAAATGGCTAAGTGGCTAAACGCATCTCGTTGTCATGTAAGGGCCCTGTTCATGTTGGACAGACATTTTAATTGCATTTTGTGTCTGTTAAGAGGCACAAAGACACCCTTTACATTTATGCCCCCAAAAGCAGGGGGGGGGGGGGGGGGGGGGGCTCTGGGAATTAACTGTAATAACTGGTTAGTTTTTTTTCATAGACTGTACTCACAAAGATATAACAATCAAGATAAACGTAAACACTCGCCGGAGTTGTCCTTTAAATGAACAAAAATTAACAGCTTTAGTTTTTGATTTTTTTTGACTTGGTTTCAAAACAACACTGGACCCATTGACTTTCATCAAAAAGATGCATCAAATTTTCAAAAAAGCGTGTTTGTAAACCGCAAATTAATTAGAAGTGACCAGTAGAAATATGTTTTTTGAGAAATGCTAATGCTTTAAATCAGGGTTTCCCAAACTGGTTTTCGTGAGGGAACTGCAGGGGTTTGCAAATTGATGAAAAGCTGATAATTAATTAAATCATACAAATTGGAAATGCAAAATTGAAATAAATCATTTAATCTAAATAAAATGCATTCTTTAAAAAAAGATATTTAGTTTAACTGCATGTCATATGACCACTAACTGACATCAGACAACCATTAACATGCAAATGATTGAAATCTGTTTCAAATGAACATTTTAGATCAAATGGCTTCGGCTGAAAACAATATTTGGCTATCTTTGCTTTAAATGAATAAATAGCTAAAGGAATTATTCAGTAGTAAATGGCATCATGGGAATTGACAGTTTTATGAGAATGTATTTAGTGTTTTTAAAAGAAGATTTGTAACTGGTTTTCTCATGACACCAAATTTTCTGTTTCTCACCACTACTGACAGAGTGGTGTGAACCACAGCCCTGTGTCTGGCACTTTGAGACCAGTCACAGAACCTCAGTCAAACCTCAGACTGTTTGCTGGTTCAAAGCCACTTCTCTTTGGAGTGTCACTCAGAGTTGCTATAAAAAACCCGTAACCAATTACATGTGAACACACACAAATCCCAGTTACACATCTGGCAAAGCTCCACACCTATGGTTGTAGATGTGTTCTAATGTATCCTTTTCCCCCTTTTTTTGAAGGATGAGAAGTATTGGAGTCGGCGCTGTAAGAACAACGAGGCCGCGAAGCGTTCTCGCGATGCTCGTCGACTGAAGGAGAACCAGATCTCTGTGCGCGCCGCCTTCCTTGAGCGTGAGAACGCCGCACTCAGACAGGAAGTAGCCGACATGCGCAAAGAGCTCGGCCGTTGCCGTAACATCCTGAACAAATACGAGAGCCATCACTTGGATCAATAAGGAGAGGAAGAAAAGGCTAAATGAGATGATGGATGGAGAACGCAATGAATGTTCCTATGATAGTCACGCTAAAAGACAGATGGAAAGTGCATCAAATATATGGAAGGATGTATGAAGACGGCACAAGTTTTAAACTGGAGTGAGAGAGCATGTCACCTCTCTTAACTTTTCTTTTTTTTTTTTCCAGTAAGGTACAATGGCGAGATTTTAATTATGGAGAGAAATGTATATTTTTATATGATAGAACAATGCTTAATGGGGAAAGGAAAATTTTGAAAATTAATTTTTGTATATTTTCTATATCTTTGGGAGGGCTGTAAAGTATAGACGGAGGGAAGTGGTTGAGGTATCACTGTAATTTAAAATTAGATTCATGTGGTATTTTTGAAGCGATCAACTCTTAGCAGTTGAAAACTTTTGATCTTGTCAAGGAGAAAAAGGAGGAGGAGCCTAGACATTCACAGAACTTTAAAGATTTAGAAAAAATATATCTTTCTAAGAGAAATTAAACTGTAAAATACTGAGAAAAATATACATTTAAATTTGTATAGAAATGTTAATATAGATTTATTCAAGCACTTAAGTTGTGATAAATATTTTGGCAGTGGTGACCAAGAACAGCCACGGACGAGGGGAAATGACAGGTGCATCTCAACTCTTTAGGGAAAAACATTGTTTATCAGTTTACTGCTGATATTTATTTGTCATTCTCAAAGGAAAGCTAAACGTGAGGATGGCAAGATGGTTAAGAAAGACATGCATTAATTGTCACGCATTTTATTGGCATTTTTTTGTTTATTTCCTTGGTGAACTCCGTAGGATTCTTTCTCTTCTTAAAGTTGCTATCTCCTGTCTACAATGTACTCATCTTTTTATAGGAATCTGACTCACAGTTGCAAACAAAAAAACAGCTTTTTAGCAACAGCACACATCCACAACGTGCAGATCGTAAGTGAACTTGCAGAGGCTGTTCTTGCTGTGCAAAAACAAAATTTGGACCTCTATGGATTGAGTATATATATATATATATATATATATATATATATATATATATATATATATATATATATATATATATATATATATATATATATAATATATATATATATATATATAAATATATATATATATATATAATATGGGACATGACTCTCATCTGATTGTACAGAATGATTTCTTGTATTGGATGCACGGGAAATTGCATTTCAAAACAGGTTGACTATGTCTGCTCTTTTGCTGGTTTTGCACCTGTATATGCAAACACATCGAAGCCAATGAGCGCTCTTACTTTTATTGGAACAATATTGAATTTTTACAACCTGTTTACTGGTGTCAGTACAAATGTTTCAAAATCGATTAGTTTTGTGGTTCCTCGCTGGTTTTCCAGTCAATGTATGTTTCTTTCCTTAATGACCATTAAAGTAACTCACTTATTATGAATTATTATTGAGCTGATCATTATTACTATTGTTGTTATTACTATGAATGCATTATTTTTGTTGTTTTATTTCCTTGATATTGTCTACTTTTATGTTCGTTTTAAAGAAAAACCCCCACAAGTCTCCTCATCTGTGGAGATTTTGTCACTTCCTGTTTGTTACAGCATTCATCGTCAACACCAGCTGTAGAAGAAGTGTCACCCATGACAGCCAGGTCAAATTGTGTCTCAGAGGAACACTGGGGGGGAAACTGGTGCTCTTGGTGATCACAAACTGCTTCCCTGAAATAAAAGGATTTTTGTTTTCTTTTATTTCTGTACACTAGCATCATAAAGACCCATCATACCGTTTGCGCTGTCTTTCTCTTTTTTGTGCATGTAGATGTTTTAGCGAACTGCCTTTTTTACCCAGTAATTTGCTGCCTGTTTCTCATCAGTGACAATATACTTTTGGAGATGGATTTTGGGTAATGTAGTCCTTACATTTCTGCACTTCCACATGTGGATGACTATGAACATTTTGTGTTGTGACTCTTGTTTTTTTTTCTGTGGATGTACAAATGCCCTAATGCATCAGTGTTACCCACACTGCACCTAGCCAAAGTAATGCAGGGGAATGTAGTCTTTTTCTCCAAGACCACAAATAAACTCTTGTTCTTACTCACTAAACACTAAGGTTGATTATTTTATTTTCAATGTTGTTTGTGCCTATTTTGTGCTTCCACGTGTAGTTTCTCAGTCCTTACTAAAAAAAAAAAATCATAAATAAAGCGCAGATCCGGATGATGTGTGTTCTTGAATTTTACTCGGCATGAAGGAGGCACCTCAAAGAGCGATCTGTCAAACAAATGTAGCTGGTAGAAAACCCCTCAAACATCAAGCTAATGTTCAATGCTGTCATGTACTGTGGTTCTGAAAAGACTACTCTTACAGATAAATATTTCGAAATTTTTAACAATACATACGATCAGGTACTCAAATATATAAAATCAATGATAGGATAGACTCAAAGATATTTGTGAAGAAAATAAATGGGAAAAAGAATATAGCATTATATACTATATCAGCAGGTCATAACATTATGATCACTGACAAGTGAAGTGAATAACACTCATTATCTCTTCATTACGGCACCTTAGTGGGTGGGATCTATTAGGCAAGTGAACATTTTGTCCCCAAAGTTGATGTGTTAGAAGCAGGAAAAATGGGCAAGCATAAGGATTTAAGCGAGTTTGACAAGTACCAAATTGTGATGGCTAGACGACTGGGTCAGAGCATCTCCAAAACTGCAGCTCTTGTGGGGTGTTTCTGGTCTGGAGTGGTCAGTCTCAAAAGTGGTCCAAGGAAGGAACAGTGGTTAACTGGTGACTCATGGACGGCCTTGGCTCATTGATGCACGTAGGGAACAAAGGCTGGCCCTTGTGTCAGAATGCACAGTGCATTGAAGTTTATTGCATATGAGCTGCATAGCCGCAGACCAGTAGGGTGTCCATGCTGACCCCTGTCCACCGCCGAAAGCGCCAACAGTGGGTACATGAGCATCAGAACTGGACCACAGAGCAATGGAAAAAGGTGACCTGCTCAGATGCTTTCTTTTTTCTTTTACATCACGTGGATGGCCGGGTGCGTGTGCATCACTTGCCTGAGGAACACATAGCACCAGAATTTCACTATGGGAAAAAGGCGAGCCGGCAGAGGCAGTGTGATGCTTTGGGCAATGTTCTGCTGGGAAACCTTGGGTCCTGCTATCCATGCGGCTGGCCGAAATTTGCATCATAGGAGGAATGTTTGGCCAAAGGCTAAAGACTAAAGCCAGCAGAGGGAGCCATTTCCGCATGTTTTGAACCCACGCATGGGGGATGGGAGATTACACTCAGAGCTCAGCTCGCAGCTGCAGGCACTCATTTAAACGGAGCTATGGTGAGCAGTGTAAGTCTTTTAACTTCTGAAATAAATTTCTATGAAAGTTAAGCTTGCAAAGGCATGAACTGAAATGCGTCAGACTGAACTTGCATTGTGAATGTATGCATGCAAGTGTAGTCGCGATTACCTCAGCTCTCATCACGAGAGCTTAACTCATTTATCTGACTCCTGCAGTTAGTGCTCAGTGCTCTGATACTCGCACGGGTACATTGGGTACATTTCCCAGGTCAAGCCACTTTGGGTTACAGAGAAGCAGCACTGGACTGTTGCTCAGTGGTCCAAAGTACTTTTTTCGGATGAAAGCAAATTTTGCATGTCATTCGGAAAACAAGGTGCCAGAGTCTGGAGGAAGACTGGAGAGAAGGAAATGCCAAAATGCCTCAAGTTCAGTGTCAAGTACCCACAGTCAGTGATGGTCTGGGGTGCCATGTCAGCTGCTGGTGTTGGTCCACTGTGTTTTATCAAGGGCAGGGTCAATGCAGCTAGCTATCGGGAGATTTTGGAGCACTTCATGCTTCCATCTGCTGAAAAGCTTTATGGAGTTTTTCAGCACGACCTGGAACCTGCTCACAGTGCCAAAACCACTGGTAAATGGTTTACTGACCATTACTGTGCTCAATTGGCCTGCCAACTCTCCTGACCTGAACCCCAGAGAGAATATGTGGGATATTGTGAAGAGAAAGTTGAGAGACGCAAGACCCAACACTCTGGATGAGCTTAAGGCCGCTATCGAAGCATCCTGGGCCTCCATAACACCTCAGCAGTGCCACAGGCTGATCGCCTCCATGCCACGCCGCATTGAAGCAGTCATTTCTGCAAAAGGATTCCCGACCAAGTATTAAGTACATAACTGAACATAATTATTAGAAGGTTGACTTTTTTGTATTAAAAACACTTTTCTTTTATTGGTCGGATGAAATATGCTAATTTTTTGAGATAGGAATTTTTGGTTTTCATGAGCTGTATGCCAAAATCTTCAGTATTAAAATAATAAAAGACCTGAAATATTTCAGTTGGTGTGCAATGAATCTAAAATATATGAAAGTTGAATTTTTATCATTACATTATGGAAAATAATGAACTTTTATCACATATGCAATTTTTTTGAGAAGGAATATATATATGTGTGTGTGTGTGTGTGTGAAATATCACATGGTCCTAAATATTCAGACCCTTTGCTGTGACATTCATATATTTAACTCAGGTGCTGTCCATTTCTTCTGATCATCCTTAAGATGTGCTGCGTCCCAATTCGCCTACTTATACTACGTCCTAAAAGTATGTACTCTTTTTGTGAAGAAAAAGTATATACTTTTGAGTGTGTAGCAGAAAAGTATGCAAGCTTCAGCCATCTTTAACGGACTCTGTCGCTTAGTTACGAGCAGGAGCGTGGGACTGGGGGGATAAAGGGTACTGAGTAACCAGGGCCCGAGGCAGGGAAGTCCGTTTTCTATTTTGGTACGGGGTGCGGGGGCCCAGCAAGATGGTTTGTACCCAGGGCCCAAAATTTGGTGCTACGCCACTGGTTACGAGCATACCGTCACCGTTTAACTGCCCTGTCAATCATCGTCAGATTTCTCACAGTTCAAATCCTTCACAGTTTAATCTCCTACCATATCGGAGAGAAATGTAGCCGCTCGTTGATCTGCCATTTGTAGGTCTTTAATGCAGAGACTCTCCTCATGTGTTTGCAGTTGAAATATAATGATGCATTTAAAAGTTAATGGCCAAACGTGTCATTAAAAAAGTTCACAATACTGCTGCAGGTGAAATATAATGTGGACAACACTGAATAAATATATTTCTCTCCGGTTAAATATTGATAGTTGGTCACTCAAACCCCTTTATCTAAACTTCTCTACTTAACCGTCGGACTCGCACATTCGTCATGTTTGTAGTTGTTTAACCCTTTTTATCTGCGTTTGTAGTTCTAATCGAATCCTCGTCCAACTCGCAATGGTTTGTGGGCAATATCAGCCGTTAGAGTGCCCATCGATCCGTACTTCGAATTCGGACCGGAAATAGTAAACCATCCGGGTATCTTTGGAATACTTTTTTCAACATACTACGATTTGGGACATACTAATTCTATTTTCGAAAACTATTTAGTATGGATAGTATGTGAATTGGGACGCAGGTTTGGTTCTACACCTTCATTTGAGTCCAGGTGTGTTTGATTATACTGATTGGACTTGAAGCCACACACCTGTCTATTTAAGACCTTACAGCTCACAGTGCATGTCAGAGAAAATGAGAATCATGAGGTCAAAGGAACTGCCTGAAGAGCTCAGAGACAGAATATCGGCCAGGCACCGATTTGGCCAATATAGAACTTTTTGGCCTTAAAGGGGGGGTGAAACACTCAGTCAATCTTGAGTACCTATAGAGTAGTATTGCATCCTTCATATCTCCGAAAAGTCTTTAGTTTTATTATACTTATAAAAGAAATATAGGCTGTACCGAGTCTTTCCGAAAAAAACAAGCAGCTTGAGGCGTGTCGTGTGGGCGGAGCTAAAGAATGACGAGCATGCACAAAGCGGTGACGTCCTCAAGCGTGAAGAATAAAACATTACTCTAGTAAACCATGGCTATCAATCAGATTCAACTAATACATATATGATCCAGAATCAGATCCGGAGGCTGAAATAAATTGAACAGGAGAAGCAGCAACATCAGGACGTCTCTGTGGTATGCACTGTATTTAGTAGCCTGTCAACATTTGTGTGGGTTTACTCGTGGTATATGATGACATGATTTGGTTTATGGACTATTGTATGCGACTAAACATTAGCAGTAGCAAGCAAAAAAGTTTTGCACGTCAGACTAGTGTAACGTTATAAATAGAACAGCAATGGAGTACCGTGCATTTGGATGAAGAAGCACGCTTTGTGAGAACGTCCCGGTTTATGTTTGGGTGGTTTTACAATAAACAAACTGACACCTATATTGGTCAGCTAAACAAATGTATTAAAACACACACCATAGATTGCATGCTCCATTGATAAATTAACTAACACTATACATGATCGTGTTGTTTACTGATGTTTACGTACGCGAATGATAGCCAACAACATAGACATTTGAAACAGTTTTACTCACCGCCTGTTTCCAAAGCAGGACCGTGAACATTTATCGCTGGGACCGCTCCGTCAAAAACACACTTCTTTAGTAACATTGTTGATTTGGTGAAGTCCTGTGACAGCAGTGACCGTGGAGATCCATTTTTGCGACACGACTGAAAAGTGATGTTGTGATGCTTCCCGTCATTTCTGCATTCAAATCGGTTCAAATGCAGCGCTGCCTTCCTGGAAAGCTATGCGGACGTGTTGCAGTCGCTTGACGTCACCCATAGGAATAAAGTATACGCTTAATTCTAAGCGGTATGTGTGGAGAAAAATATCACCTGTCCAATACAGTCCCAACAGTGAAGCATGGTGGTGGCAGCATCATGCTGTGGGGTAGTTATATCAATATGATAAGTAATATCAATGTACTAGACATTTAATTGTAAGTGTATAACTTAGGACTAATTTGGTCCACGTTTATTGTATATACAGTATACATTTAAGGTACTTTAAGTGTAACAGTAGTATACTTTGAGTACACAACTAGCTAGGGCTGGGCGATAAATCGATTGTATCGATTAATTCGAATTTGTAGTTTCATGTCGATTTTTGTGAATGAAAACCGGTTTTCTCTTTCAAAACAGCGGCATTCGACGCCTGTCCGAGGCAATTAAATGTATATTTCCCTCAAATCGTTAATGTACATACTGATTTCTCCCTGTGCTATCAGATACACTCATCGTGCAGTTCTTCTGTCAGAAGTCGATTCAAAATTGAGCTCATGCCTATATAATGTACACGTCTGCCTGGTGTGAGATCCTGAGACACGATGCTAAGCTTCAGTCCGGTGTGAGACCCCCTTTAGGCACAATCGGCTGAAGAACGTGCATATAAACGCACTCAAAGTGTTCTTTTCCTCTCTAGGCAGGTATTTTTTTTAGGGTTATTTATCAAAATCTTTTATATAGGCCTATTTGTGTGATGTTCTGTATTTCGATCGCGGCTTTTAAATGTTATGAGAGAACGGTTCATTTATGAATGTGTTGTGTAGCCTAGTTTTGATCACTTTATTAAAAGTGGTGGCTGTGTGCCGTGTGTAAAGTAAAATAAAAATAGTCTTAGCCTCCTGCTGACTAGTGTCCTGCCCTTCCCAACCCATTTATACCATTTTTTTTTACGGTCTATGGTTTACACACACACAGATAATTCAACTATCGGTCGACCATAGAGAGATTCGAAAATTCTGATTCGAATGTGTAAATCCTTAGTCGCGAACACCCCTAATAGGCTACTTATAGTTTACTACTTAAAGCACTTTTTAATTTATGAAAGTAGCCTAAAATATACTCAGTAAACTACTAGTTTAGTAGTTATATACTGCAAGGCAAGTACTTGTAAGCTTTCTTTAAGTGAACATAACATCATACTTATGGTTTACTTTTTATATATTAATTTTGCACTTTAAGCATACTAAAATGTTCCTATTTAGATAGCCTATAATTTTTTCATACTTGAAATATACCTAATTGTACGGTACTGATCTCTCAGCGATTTGATTGCGCCCTGCAACTCTGGAAACCTGAACATTCATTTATCCTGTTTCTGTCACACTTTTGCAAGAACTAATCACAGACTGGATTATCCACCTGGTGAGCTATTGGCGGGTTTAACACAATGACGGATAGAATAGGATGGATCGATGCCTGTTAATCACGCCTCTTGTGGTCTGATTGGTTGAAGGACTATCCAATTGCGTTCAGAGTCATTTGAACTATGCCCTTTGGTCACACCTCTTGTGGTATGATTGGTTAAAGAACTATCCAATTGCATTCAGAGTCATTTGAATGCCTGTTGGTCACTCCTCTTGTGGTCTGATTGGTTGAAGGACTATCCAATTGCATTCAGAGTAATTTGAACTATGCCCGTTGCGTCTTGTGGTATGATTGGTTGAAGGACTATCCAAATGCATTCAGAGTCATTTGAACTATGCCCGCCCATCACAACATTATCTGACTGCACAACCGTAGGCTGCAATTTCAGGACCGTAATTCTAGGACCGCATTTCTAGGACCGCATTTCTAGGACCCTGTTTTTTTGTGACAGCACCACCTACGGAATCGGAGGACCACAATCCCAGGAACGCATTTCCAGGACCCTAGTTTTGGAGAACCGAAACAAGTGCCACAAAGGCAGTATTTTAACCCTTTTTTTCTTTTCTTTTTTAGGTTGTTGAAGGTTTATTACACCCAAATACTGCTTTTTATTGCAATTACTTGATTCTAGGAATGTTGAGTAATTATTGGGTCCAAGTTGCATAATTTAATAACTCATCAATTAAAATAAACAAGGAATGGTATAGCCTTTTCAGTCAATCACATTGTCAAGTACAGAGGGAATACACAAGGATGAATCAGGGGGTAGATTTAAGATTGTGCATATTTGATAAAATAATGAATTGCAACATATGAACACACACAAGAACAAATTTGTTCATGACATGAACCACATAGGAAAAACTTAGAGGACAATGTCTTCACTGACTCCTAAGAGAGAGAAAGATAGTGAAGTGAATGAAATAAGAAACATTGAACTTGTTCAACTCTCTAACTTTTTATTTAAAATTGTAGAGATCTTAGTCACCACAGACCACACAAAATCATATCAATCTTTATACCAAATAATGTTCATATTACTGTTATTGCATGTTCAAAGATTTGGCTGAACAGGTTCAGGAAACATTCATGCCAATAAAGCACATCTGAACCGAGAAAAATAATAATAGAGAGAGAGATGCAAGAAATCTGAATAGAAATAATATTATTTCTATATTTCATAATTTCAATTACTTCACTATTTCTACAATAACACAACTTTTCCTGTCCTTTAAATATTTAAAGCACACGTTGTATGCATGTAAAATGGCTCTACAAATGGTATTTTACTTTGCTTAAATTAGTTGGTTGAAACAAAGAAGAGTTGCAGAACGGCAGTGGAACACAGCATGTGCATCTCTTTAGTTCAGGAAGGACCCTCCCTTCCTGGATTGTTATGTTTCGTGAAAAAAATATATATAAAAAAGTGTGTGCGTGTTATTTTATATAAATAGACATAAATTGCAGCTAAGTCTAGGACTTGACCAATTAATTAATCTTTTGTCATACTTCTGCCTGCCCTGAGCAGTGTCCTTCAAAGCACTTCATATAGAGTACAGTAAACAGTACATGACACAATCTAACACGTGGTATTTTTAACAGTCGATTATTATGATGGCTTCTGTTATGTCTGCCTGACTATAAAAACGTCATATGTCTCAATCAACAATATAAAACCATGTCAAAATGAAGAGACGTACATATAACATACTGAGTGGTCACATTAAACAGGCTGACTGTGAGCATGTGACAGCTAAAACATTAAGATTATTTTAACTTACTTAATGAAGAAAAAACAACAAGGAGTAACTACAAACGTAATACAGTTGTCTTTGTGCTGTCACTAAGCCAACACTATAGCTTTCATGCAAGTTTAGTTAAACAAATGTGCTAACAATTTATTTAAAGCACTAACTATGATAGCTATATGTCTACTATGTCTACTAATATACTATTTAGCTAATCACGATCACTTCGGCTACGTTCAATTTCTGATTAAATGCATTACGATTTTTTTTAATGTTAAAATAAAAACTGATTCACATGTGATCCTCACACTCTGATCGTCATCCATCTTTGCTGGTCCTCTATTTCTCTAGGTTGCGTTGTCTATAAAAACCAGGGTCCTAGAAATGTGGTCCTGAAAATGCTGCCTCCAGTTGTGCTGGCAGATGCTACTCGCTGATCACGCCTTTTGTGCAGTAGAAAATACAGAACAGACTTCCCAGACTAATGTTCAATCTATATAGCTTGGTCTGGTGATAGCCAGACAAAGTCCGGATGGGATTCAGAACAATGATCAAAACACAGTTGGAGTAGATCGAGTCCATCGACACCCACAATCACAAAGCTTCACAGTCGTTTTCTCTTCATGGGTTTGATATTTAATTCCGTAACGTATGTTAGTTTGTGTATGATACGTATGGGTATGTGTGTGTGTGTGTGTGTGTGTGTGTACATAATATGTTGTCCTTGAAAACCACTTACTTACCAAGCATAATGAGCCTGGGTGTGTCTGGTATCCTTTGCTGTGCCCCAATGTATGCATGGGTTGCAGTGACCTAAACACATTAAAACAACATGAATCAAAGTAAAGAATGTGAAATAACTACTGTAACAGTTACATCAAACATGAGTATAACGAGTACAACTTGTTGTACAACATGTTGTCAGTGATATTTTTCTCTCTTAAAATACATTTCCACTGATTTTTTTTTTTTTACAAAGAAGCTCTGTATTTTTAAGACTTGTTTTCACGTATTTTTGTATCTCTAAACGACGTATTCAAATTGGTCCAGCATTGAGCGCGAGCCCGCGACAGCTGCAGCCATTATTAGCCGGGGAACTGTAACATTAACTTTACATCTTTTTAGCAGTTTGTCAGTGACTACATGGACAACAATACTCCGATATTAATCTGATTAAGACAATACTCTGATTAAGAGGCTACCATGTAGACAGCGATTTCGAATGACCGTAATCTGATTAAAGTCATAATCTAACTAACGTTAAACATAAATCGGATTAAGACATGAGTATGCTTTTTTTAGTCGCATTATCGGATACACTTGTAACGTTACACACCTTAATCTAACTATTAATGTCGTGTTGGAGATTTCGCCGCATTTTGTGACAGGACACAAAATGTTACACACAACAGGGAAGTGCAGAGGGGAGGCTTTGTGGGTTCGAGCCTCTGCCCTTTTTGAAAATTAATCAAAATTAACCTTTCAACAATCATTGATAATATTACGGCCAACAAAACAGAATTGAAATTAGAATTAATATAACAACGACTACAAACCAGTAACAAATGGCGGAAAAGTCCCGTTTATCTTTTACGTATGTCAGTCTGAAATGTCGTTTCCCGTTGCCATAACGCGACGCGTTGCTATATGGGCGGTGTGTGTTTTACTTGACTGTTCATTCTGAACACTGCGTCCTCTCTCTATATTTTTATTTTGTTGTAATTATTATGCTCATTGTAAAAGTAAAATACAATAAGTTTGTATCTGTAATCGCAGACCAGATGGGTCATTCATTGAACGCCTGTGGCTCGACGGCAGGAAAAACAATCCAAACAGTCACGATTTTTAAACCTTTTTCATCATTAATCAAAGCTATTGTTCTAAATGTAGGCTGTCAATAAGGAGAGAGGGGTAACATTAGTGTCTCTTCAAAAAAACAGAAAGAGACAATACATATTATTACAAAAATAAATCAACGTAAATGTATAAAACATAAAAACGCATGTTTTTTATACTTCTTAATGTAAAGTAACACTGTCCAACAGCGACACCCGCAGGTGAAGTTAGCAGGTTTCCTGAGCCCATAAAATATTAACACACCTGCCAAAGTCACGCTGATTGGATGTTGGAGAGCGTGGCATGGGGAGGTAATGACGTGCCATAATCGAGCTATGTTCTATCACATGTAAAACGGGAACATGAACGGAGTACTCTAAAAGCAACTCATGTAAACACCTTAATCAGAATATTGTCTTATTTAGAATAAGGTCAATAATTAGATTACTGCTCGCCATGTAAACGTAGTCAATGTAACTTACGCCTGTTATAATGCAATATTTTCTTGCTGACAGGCTCGGAGAGGACATTATGGAGATGATCCCCACAGAGTAAGACATTTTTGTTATCGTAAGTTCTTTCAATACCAGTTCTTCCATTAGCAAATGCAGCAACTTATAACGCTAACGTTAACTTACATCGCAGACTACAGTAAAACACACTAACTTAACGTTACGGAGCATTAAAACTCGACAGAAAAAACTAAAACTCACAAAAACAATATCGATTTTGTCTTTCCACCGTTCCAACAATCACCAGGTCTGGTCTGGTCGAAATAAACCAGGTAATTCACCGAGTTATATTTGAAAAAACTGGGACAAGCAGCGGGTAAATACACAAGTTACGTTACTCCGCAGTGGTGTTTTTGCAACGGTCACTAAACTTACACAATAAAAGCCATGTACACTATAGCGTAAAATCGTTAAACCTAATTATACAATTAAAAATTAACTTACCAAACTTCCAGATATTCACCGAGTGAGAAGTCCAGATATCAGTGAGCTGCTGCCTGCACCAGTAGTATATTCCTGCACAACCGGAGGCTGCAGTTTCAGGACCCCAGTTTCAGGACCGCAATTCTAGGACCCTCGTTTTTTGTGACCGCGCCACCTACAGAACTGGATGATATAGCGGTGTGCTGCAGTTTCAGGACCTCAGTTCTATGACCCATGTGGTTTAGTTAGTAGCCTACATAGTATAAAGATATTTAATCTCAGGAGTATATTTTATGTGATTTTTATTTTATTCAAAATGCATCAGAGGCTACCCAGCAAACATTTGGACGTTTAATGACCGTTGAAAAGACGTCAATCCGACACGTCCCGTCACGGTTGAAAAATAGTTCCAAAATGAAAGTTGAACCGACGTCTTTGACGTCATCTGGCCGTGAACTGCACGTCTCTTCTGCGCGTCCCTGGACGTCTAAATGCGACGTCTTCTGGCTGTTTAAATGTGTTGCTACATAATTTACGTGTATTTATAAGCCTGCATATATAAAATAATTACACACCCATTGTGTAACATCGTGAAAGGCAATCAGTTATGGCGTGAGGTTTAACACATCTTGACAAAGGTTCAAAAAAGGTCCAAAATAGGTCCAGTCAGACCTGAACCTCCATACAACGTTTTAATCACGTGCATCACAAACAAGAACACATTGTGGACATAATTAAAAAAAACAGCATGTTCTGATTTACCACAACATTTTATTGTTTTGAACAGCCACAACTTTTCCTCTTTATTTATTTTGCATCATTGTTTAACATCTGTTAACCAAACTAAAATACCAAATTCAAAATACTGAATTATTAGCTTTTAAGATAACATTTTACAATAAGGTTCAAAGTTAAAATTAACTAATAATGAACTGCACTTATAAAGAATTTATTTATTTTTGTTAATGTTAATTTCAGCATTTACTAATGCATAATTAAAATCTTGTTAACATTAGTTAATGCACTGTGAACTAACATGAACAGCTGTATTTTTATTAACTAACGTTAACAAAGATTAACAAATACACAGTAACAAATGCATTGCTCGTTTCATGTTAACTAATGCATTAACTAATGTTAACTGATACAACCTTATTGTAAAGTGTTACTGCCTATATAAAGGGATAGTACACCCAAAAATTAAAATTCTGTCATGTTTCAAACCTGTATACCTTTCTATGTTCTGCTGAACACAAAGATATTTGGAAGAACATTTGTAACCGAACAGATCTCAACACATTAACTACTAAAGTAGGCAAATAATATAATGTTAGTTAATGGGAGGTTATATCTGCTTGGTTACAAACTGGCTTCCAAATATATTTGTGTACAGCAGAACATTGAAAGGGATAACAATGAATTTTCATTTTTGGGTGAACTATCCCTGGCTTAAACACATTAAAGTTTTTTGGCTCATTTTTGTAAGCACCACCCCAGCTCTTCCTGTATAGGGCTTCAGGTGTTCCTCCATCACTGCATCAATCTCAGAGTCTGGAGCATTCGGGTTCCACCTCTTCACAGCATCTGAGGGAAGAGAATATATATCTTATTTTTAATAAATAAAAGGGAAAATGTGAGGTAAGTTACATGCATTTATTCTCAAAATAGCTTAATGGAGTACAGCTAAATAAAAAAACAATGGAACAACATGTATAATAATAATAATAATAATAATAATAATACATTTTATTTATAACGCACTTCATTCCGAAGAATCTCAAAAGTGCTACATGGGAAAATGACAAAAATCAATAAAAATAAGTAAAATGATATAATAATAAAAACAATCAACACATAAAAGCATTACATTTTATTTTATTGTATAAAAGATGTTCTGCTTTAAATGGGTGTTAGATGGGTCCATCAGTTGGGGGATCAGCATCTGTCCGTTCCCTCTTCAATACCACTGTGCTGCCCTAAAAAAAAAACTTAGGTGTGTGTCTGTGAGAAGGACCCTTAACTAGGTGTGTGTCTGTGAGAAGGACCCTTAACTAGGTGTGTGTCTGTGAGAAAGACCCTTAACTAGGTGTGTGTCTGTGAGAAATACCCTTAACTAGGTGTGTGTCTGTGAGAAAGACCCTTAACTAGGTGTGTGTCTGTGAGAAATACCCTTAACTAGGTGTGTGTCTGTGAGAAGGACCCTTAACTAGGTGTGTGTCTGTGAGAAAGACCCTTAACTAGGTGTGTGTCTGTGAGAAGGACCCTTAACTAGGTGTGTGTCTGTGAGAAAGACCCTTAACTAGGTGTGTGTCTGTGAGAAGGACCCTTAACTAGGTTTGTGTCTGTGAGAAAGTGAAAGACAGGTGGGCTGAGATGTCCCCTAAATAGATAAATGGTACCAATAAAAATTATATTAAGGAAAAAAATATTTTTTTGATTGGCATATGGCCCATCAATATAAGTACATCATATAAAGTACATCATATAAAGGATACATTAATAAGTTACAGTAATAACTTTGACTGTATCATTTAACATACTTATACAACGGTATTCTATGTATACGTTCAATGTAGCATCATTTCTTCCATTTCATTCGTGTAAAAAAAAGTAAAACTCAAGCATGTTAATCAAATAACACAAAATGTACTTACCCAACAGTAGATTTTTAATAATATATCGATACAACTCCTCAATTCCTCTCCTCGTGGTTGTTCAACGGTCACGTCCGGTTTCCGGGAGAGCATATCTCGCGAGATAATATCCTATCGCGGGATTTTGTAATATCGCAAGATGTATTAATAATAATAGATTTTATTTATAACGCACTATTACTATATATTGTTACTACATCTTGGCAGCACAGTTTTGGCTATCTTCATCCAACTCAGACCTAAATGGTGAATGGAAATGTATCTGTTTTACATAAAAATAAAAACGAATAGCCTAAAACTGATTGGAAAAAAATGACTAAAATGCAGCTTTACAATCACTTAACCACATGGGCACTTTGTGATTATAATTAATTAAATGAGATAAAGTAAATATATTTATTTTGCATGCAAACTGTGTATTTCATAAAGATAATTTCTGTTTTTTTCCTGCTCGCTTGACGTAGTGGACGTCTTATTCACAACCTCTTAAAAACTACTTGGTGCACTTATATTAATTATTGCAGTATTAACCAATGTGTAAGGTAAGCACAGCTTTGCATATTTCACAAGGATTTCATAACGGGTCAGGATGGACTATAATTGCACGTGTAAAAGACGTCGCCAGGTGACGTCCTCTCACAACCGAATCACAACAGGGTGTATATTGAACTACACGGAGCTAAAAGTCAAAGTAATAATTATACATACAACTCCAGAGAACTGTAGACATGAACAAACGTATCTGAATACATTTTTAAGAAATGTTTCTGTATTACACATTTTTACTGATTCATGCCGTCCTACCGCGACTATTTTTGGCCAGGGACACGACGTTGCCGTCGGACCAATGTTTGCTGGGTAATTACAAAGTGTGTAATACCTGCTTTGAGTCACAATTTTAAATTTAAACACATTAATTTACACAAATTATAATTTTAAAATGTATATCAATCTTTAAAAAAAAAGTTGAGTACCTTAAAAATCTTAGTTTCTTGAATTATACTGTATATTGATTAACCTCCTTAACTTTAACTAATTAGTTCATTATCAGGTAAAATAAAGATGGAATCAGTATATGCAGTCACTAAATTACAGTCAGATATTTTAAAGATTGTAGAGAGGCAAGACAAGACTCAAGAATGTTTGAAGAATATATATTTATGTCATTTTTGCAATAACAACAGCACCAAAAAGACCCCTTTTTTCATCAGTTGCCTCACAGACGGAATGGCTGTATATATATATATATATATATATATATATATATATATATATATATATATATATATATATATATATATATATATATATATATATATATATATATATATATATATATATATGTGATTTAACACTTGTGCACTGTTGGAGTTGTAGAGAGAGAAAGCCAAACAGAATATTAATGTTACTCATGTCTAATTCCAAACTCCAAATTTGTAAGTATATAAGAGCAATACCCACCAATTGAGACCATGGTACTATACAGTTGAAGCTGCATACAGTGTGAGGCAACTATTGTAAACATTTCTTACTTAGCTAAATGGATGATGACTGAAAGTCATTATACTAATCTGGTGAACATGGTAGTTTTGATAAATGAGCCATGACACAAAATGAACTGTAGATGGTAACATACATTCATTAAAATACTGCACAATTTATAAAAACCAGCAAGTGTTGAAAATACAAATATACATTGTTATAATACCCTTCTATTTGGAAGCGCTCCATCAAAAAAAAGACACCACCACTTTCTAATGAAAGCCATGTCCATCTGAAAGATGTGTGACATTGACAGATACTATATAAGCATATACTTATATAAAAAAAAAATATATATAAAAAAAACACTGAGACTCTAAAATTAACATGACAATCCTGCAGTCATTTCCACAGTGATGGCGTGGCAATCCCTAAAAGCAAAAAAAAAAAGGTAACATAGGCTACATGTCAAAAGCCATTGCCATCTCGGTTACATTATGAAATCTACATGATATGCAGAATGGAATATAATAATATTTGTTTGAAGTTGCTAAATATGCATTTATTAATCACTGCAATATTATGCCCAGTCTTTTCAGTCCAGCTCCAAGGATAATAATAAAAAAAAATTGTGCAAGATTCATACAGAATTATTTTTATTTTTTTTAATTAAAGGATTCATTTTAATCTTTTTAATCCTCCGCAGCAAAAGTACAGACTATAAGAACGTAGCCAAAGTATAAATGGCTGAACTTGTCAAACATTATGCATCATTTTGACAGGCTGATATTGTAGTGCAACCAGGCAGTCAGAGCAGTTATGTAAGAATATTTTATTCTTAACTATGGTAAAACAATGAGTATTCAGGAAGTTTCCCCACTAATACAGTAAGCTACAGGTAAATCACACACCCTTACACCAACATTTGTCATCTTTTTAAGTTTAATAATGTGCTGGCTAGATGTATTATAGTCATTAAAAATCAAAAAGGATTTAATAAATCATGGCCACGCCACGATCAAGAACATCATAGTAACTAATAAAACTAGCACACAAATTCTTAATTTGTGTGAATTTATTCTTAATTCATAGTTAGCAGCTCACTTTAGCACATTTTGTTTTTCGTTTAAACGTTATAAAATAAAACTAGATTGAATATCGGTACTTACAGTCTGATCAGTGTCCATCGTCCATCTTAAATTAGTGTTTTGGTGATTCAATTCGGTAGGTGGTGCTGTCACAAAAAACGAGGGTCCTAGAACTGGGGTCTTAGAACTGGGGTCCTGAAACTGCAGCCTCCGGTTGTGCAGGAATACCCTTCTCGCCTGCACCGCGGTTATGTGTTCTGACGTTAGTCAGGTGGCGCGCTTTCGCTGTTTACAGCAGTCCTGCATATTACAGCCAAGTTACTGCTAAATTACAGCAACACCGCTCAAACAAAATTACCCAGAATGCAATACAAATTACAGTATTTTACTGTAAGATAAAAATGCAGTATTGTACTGTAGGTTTTTACAGTAATGTGCTGCTAAATCTAAAGTGACATTTAACAGTTTTTAACAGTGTAGGCAGTTTTGAACTTATATGCTGTTTAATGTTTTGATAATTGTGTTATTTTACATTTGCGTAAACATTCTTCTATCCTTCCTTAGTTTTTTTGATCCGGTGATTCTGTACTAGAATATGCGTAATAGCGCCCCCTACCATAAAACAGTGAAAACACGGATATCTGGAAAAAGTTGATTTGATATAAATAGCTATGAACACAACCAGTGGACTAGCCTACACAAAAATCCATATAGCTACTCAGAATTACAAAAACATATATTTTTTCTTTATAAATGAATATTTTCAAACCATTAAAAAAACACGTTTATAAGACTCGGTTTATAGATAGTTTTATAAACATACACTATAGGTTTATAGTGTGTAAACCTATGTGAAAAAGAAATAGGCTACTCAATCAAAAGAGTAAACACAACTACAAGCCAAGTAAACTTGGAATACTTAATTATAGTATCTTGATTCAAAGATTGAATTCAAATATAGGCCAAATATAGTTACTAAAATATACAAATATACTTTTCTGTTTAAGTCAAATGCTTTAGTGCAATTTTACGTATGCTTCTGCGAAGCACATAAAAAGTAGACTGAAAGTATACATTCTTATTTTTAGTTTAAAAGAAGTATACTAGCACACTTGAATAAACTTATTTTTCATAATCTTACCTTTATTCTTTAAGATATTTAGTATCTAAGAGTTCACCCTTTCTGACCAGTACACAATGGTTCAAAGACAATATTGCGGATGCATGTTCATTCTTGAGAGAGTTTTTTTTTTCATTCAGTGAGTGTGACATTCATCAAAAGGGTGAGATGTAGAAATAAATCAGTGGATGTAACCCGAATGTGATTGTTCGTTGGTTTAGCTGGTCGCTCTGTGTGGGAGCGTCGTCACGTTTATCTGTCAAAGTGTGTATTTACTCTTGCTAAACGAAGTTGTCTTAGGATGCTGAGATTAATTGTGTTGCGTTGAGAGGTGTCTGTATCAGGCAGCTCACTCTTGACCTCTAATAGACAGTCACTTTGTTACAGTATTCGACTTGGCACTGTGCGTGTGTATGTGGAGAAGAGTGTATCCACGAGGCCTGTCATTTAATGTGGGGGTGAGCGTTTGAGCTCATTTGGCATCAATGGAATTGGGTGAAAGGTCTTTTTTCTGCGGAATTCTACCCAGCATTCAAAACACTCAATACGATCCAGATGTGTGTGTTCTTGCATGCTTGGCAGCTCCACTCCTCCCTCGCCATCACACCATCACAATACCCCCTCCTCCAGACTCTCCCCCATCTTTATATCCCCTCTTCTTTCTCGCTACCTCTTTCATAACCTCTGCAGTAAGTGTCAGGGAAAGATGGAGGGATCTCTGCTTGTGTCTCTTCTGTGTGTGTGGGCCCTCAGCAGCCTGTCTGCAGCATCAGGTGAGCGTGTTTATGTGCGTGGGTGTCTGGGAGAAAATGAAAGCATTATGGATGGATTTCCATGAAAAAAATGTTTTTTTTTTTCATGATTTGTTAATGTATATTGAATGAATGACAGGCCATTTGATAGATTTTGCACTGTAGGATTACCATACTCTGTTTTGAACTGGAAGTTATGATTTAGATTTTGTATTTAAAGAATGTGTGATTTTTTTTTTCCATTTATTTGAACATTTTGGTCTCCATCACATTTTTAATGAAATTTCTATTCACCCAAAAATGCAAACTTGATCATTATTTACTTAACTTTACTTTGCTCTAAACTGGCATGATTTTCTTTATTCTGTGCAAAACTATATAGTTTGAAGTATTTTTTAAATAGTTTTTGCCCATACAATGAAAGTCAATGGGGTCCAAAACAACACCACTGACTTTCATTGTATGATCAAAAAACAGACCTTTATAAAAAATAAAAAGATATATTTTTCAATAATTATTTTGTGTTACACATAGAAGAAAGAAATTTGGAATGATATGAGGGTGATTAAATCATAACAGAAGTTACGTTTTTGGGTGAACTGTCCCTTTAAAATCTGTCTGGGTTGTGATTCTGTCATTTTCTACTCATCATCCCTTCCCTTTCACATATTGCCTTTTCCATGAAACACACACACACACACACACACACACACACACACTGTAAATTCTATCCCCCTACTAACCCTAGCCCAAAACATGACCCTACATGTTCAAAGTAACATCATTTTGTATGATTTATAACTTGCTTTTTATACTGGTATTACTTTCTTTGTGGGGACATTTGGTTCCCACAATGTAGGGTTTACCAGGACACACATGCACATGTAACGTGTTTCTATGTTTTATGGGGATTTTCATAGAAATAATATTTTTTATACTGTAGAAACTGTATATTGTATCATCTAACCCTAAACTGACCCATCACAGAAAAAACTTTCTGCATTTTTACATTTTTAAAAAACATTTTCCTCCAAAAAAATGTCATAAGGAAAAAGATTTCAGATATCTTGGTGGGGATAGTCCTCATAATGTAAAGACCGAGACACAGACATACAGACCTAATTACAAATCATTACATAACCAGAAATGCATAATTGGGTTAAACTCTTTCATTCTACTACTAACATTATGTTTTATTATCAGCTTGTAACATTTAAATGTTACATCCTGTTTATGGGTGGGCTACATCCATATCACTGTCTGGTTTATGGGGATATATTGTGTTAAACACCTGGTTCAGCTCAGAGAGCAATGTCTTGGGCAGACGGCCAGCCGTTTAACAGCCTGCTATTTTATGGCATGATTAAAGCGAGATGAATGTGTTGTTGATTGCATGTACACTAGCCTACCTGTAAAAAATCTTTATGTAAAAGAAGTTTATTCAAGTGTGCTAGCATACTTCTTTTAACCTTAAAAAAAAGAAAGTATACTTTAAGGCTGCGTTTTATGTACTTCTCAGACATATACTTAAAATTACACTTAACCTGTTTAATCCCAAATTTTCCCTTGAAACCGTAGTATATGCATTTTAATCCTTAGACCTCTCTAACATAAACTTTATGCCCTCTTTGATTTTATGTTGGTTAAGTTAGTGAGATATTAGGTTTTATATTTGGTCACAATAGGGACCGGTGGGAAACAGCATAGTCATTCATACAAATTCTTGAATTGAAAACACAGGTTTTGGCTGTTGATCCCATTTGCATGCTGTGTGTGGCATCTCTGTTGTTCCTGCACTTGAGGGGGAGGCAGTTGGGGGTCATGGACTGTGTTGGTGATGGCATAGATGGGAAGTGCCGGGCTGGGGCGGCCCATTTGCCAGGTGGACTGTTGGCTGCTGGAGGATGGGGTGGATTTTCATGAGAGCCAGTTGGTGTGCCCCACTGGTGGGGAGGTGGGGGGTGGGTCATACTGTTGGTTCACCTCTGCTTCACCATTTCGTGGTCTGCCTGTGGATTGGCCATTTCATGCAGATTTTCCCTATTTGGGGGGGGGGGGGGTATCCCGCACATCTGGGAAGTCTAACACATCTGGTAGTTTTGCAGAGCAAAGAGGATACTGTCAATGCACAGGACAGAGCATGTTACTTTTAACATAAAATAAAATCTCAACTCAAAATTTTTGTTTTCAAGTCCACCTACGTTAATCTACGAACTCTCTTGACTGCTTTGTCGGCCATAAATGGTGGATTCTGCGGATTATTATTGGTCAGATTGCCTGTCATTTAAACTCCCAGCAAAGGGTGAGTTGTGACCGTTAACAAATTTACACCTCTTATGAGCAAAATATATATGCAGGAGTATAATTCTCTAAATATATCAGTAGTAGACCCTTTAAAGAATATATGTACTAAATATGATAGTGTTACCTGTTAATTGGTTTTATTTGCTTCCTATAGTAGTCGGTGGTAGACACCTTCGTCTAGATTTGAAAGCAGGAATTCAGTTGAACTCTCACACTAGTCACAAGACATTGATACATTTTAATCAAGACAATTTATTTTTTGATTTTTGCCCAAAGCCAACAACAATATACTTTTAGAGCTTTCAGAAATAAGAAAAGAGACGCACAGGGGTCACAATCATGACCGGTGGGATTAAATGGGTTTCCGGATATATACGGTAGGGGGCGCTATTATGCATCTTCTGAAATAGTACACAATCTCTGGATCAAAACACAGGAGAAGAAGAAGCAGAAACACAAATATAAAATAACGCAGTTATATCAAACATTAATATAACAACTGCCTAACATTACCGAATTAAATATTGAAACCATGAAGAGGAAACGCCTGCGAAGCTTTGGGGGTGTTGATGTACTCAAACTACTCCATTAATCATTGTTTTGACAAAATTGCGATTTTCTCAGCCTTTTGTTTAAAATGTTGATAAAAAAAAAGAATGCATGAAATGGAAAGAGTTAAAGTACAGTTATAGGTATATTTCAAGTATGAAAAATGGAAGAAAAAAAACAGTAGAATACTTAAAGTGCAAAATTGTAAAATAAATTGTAAATGTCTATAAATATCTTTGCTTAAAGAAAACGTAAAAAAAGTAAAATTGCAGTATAAAACTACTAAACTAGTAGTTTACTGAGAGTAAGCTATACTTCAAAGTGTACAAAAATGTGCTCCAATTATTTTACTCGTAAACTTTCAGTATACCTATAAGTTCACTTGTAAATTTGCAGTACAAACAAAAAAAAAATAGCGGTAAACTAGTTGTGTACTAGTTTTACTGTTACACTTAAAGTAACTTAAAAGTATACTTCTATATAATAAAAAGTGGCCCAAGTAGAATTGAAACAGTAGACTTACAAGTATACTTCTAGTACATTGAAATTGGTATAATTACTAAATAAACTCCCCTTAAAAAATATACAACTTACTTAAGTTAATAAAATGAACTTGAAGTATACTTATTTTTCGTAAGGGAAGAATTATGATTTTTTTAATGTATTTCAAAGAAGCTTCTTGGTTGCATTACTAGATCAAACATACGTAAAAACAATAGCCTAATATGTGAAGTATTATATTAAAAAAGAAGACTGCAGTAATGACTGCTGAATATTCAGCTTTGCCATTAGAGGAATAAATTTCATTTTAAAATAGGAAACCATTTTTTTTAGTTTAAAAATATTTCACAATTTGACTGTTTTTACAGTATTTTAGATCAAGTTAATGCAACCCTGGTGAGCACAAGAGACTTTTTTTGCACCATATAAAATTGTAGCCTACCTATTCTGATCTTTGACCGGTTGTGCATATTGTCTTTTTTTCTGTACATTTTTAATGTTTCTGTGCATGCTTATCTTACAGTGAATGCAACAGAACAGTGCCCAGAGAGAATACTGGGCAATGAGAGAAGACAAACATGCCCAAAAAAGTGTCAGCAAGATAAAGACTGTGGCAACAAACGTCAGTGTCTCTGCGACGGGCAGTGTGGACTCAGCTGTGTAGCCCCAGGTCAGACCTAGAAACCCCATCATTTATTTATTACGAACCTTAAAAGCAAATAAGCCTAAAACAATGACTAAATCTATAATTGGTTTTATAATTGGTTATATATTATAAGGCAGTGTTCATATTTTTCATGTACTTATTCTCTGTTAACAGGTCGTACGTGTCCGTGGCCTCTCCCACCAGCAAACAATTTTGATGTAGTTCTCCTTTCCCCTTTGCCCTCTTTCTCTGCTCTTCTTGAGGTTCGTTGTAAGCCTGGGTACAGTATGCATAACGGGCTGGACGCTACGATACGCCGCTGCCAGGGTGACCGGCAGTGGAGTGGAGATGAGCCTGTTTGTACAGGTAGGAGTAAACATATTTTATCTATCTACACTGTAATTTTTTAATTAAAAAAATAAGTTACCTGCATGCTTGCCTTAAAATGTAGAGTTTATTGAAATTAAAAATGTGAATTAATACAATGGACATTTCTGAGAATTGACAACCTTTATTCAAATATTATTAAAAGATTTTGTAAGAATATTGGGTAATTGTGTATTTTATTTGTGATGACACAGTGAAACATGGCAAATTGTGCTATTTTCATAATTTATCAAAAATGTTATATTTATTAAAACAATTTCCTTCATTGTATCAACTTACATTTTTCATTTAAATAAACTCAACATTTTTAAGGCAACCAGGTTACTTGCTTTTTTAAGTTAAACAAAAAAACTTTTTTACTATCTATCTATCTATCTATCTATCTATCTATCTATCTATCTATCTATCTATCTATCTATCTATCTATCTATCTATCTATCTATCTATCTATCTATCTATCTATCTATCTATCTATCTATATATATATATATATATATATATATATATATAGATATATATATATATATATATATATATATATATATATATATATACATCTTGAGTTATTTGAAGCACTAAAACATAGATTGTTTTCTTAAAAATAATAAAATAAAATAAAAAAACATAGAACTAGCTTTCTATATTTGAGGTCTCTGGTTTGGCCTAGATAGGGGTCCATATTTGTATATTTTTTGATAACTCCTGCATGTTGCTTGCTAATATTGCATGACTATGTGTGTACTAAAGCTGTAAAAATTGGAATATGAGATGAAGACATCATTCCTGTTGGGTCAGGTTGCCCTCATCTTGTTTGTAAACCATCAATTATTGTCAGCATTATGCAATTCAGGGAAAATGACTTCACAGCAGTAATATTATTGTGGTGATATTGAGCGAAGCCAGCTATGAATGTGAGAAAAAAATGGAAATATGTGTCAGTGCCTGCATAATAATGCATCCTGGTTGCATGAGTAGTTTATGGTACAAAAGCTTTAAGCTGGTGGACCTGGGTCAGCGCTTATTTCTAGGCGGTGGGGTTTTAGTCTAAAGACTTCATCTCTGTGGAGAGGAGGCGTAAATCGGCAGAGCTCCAGGCTGCAGCATTCCCAGTATCACCCCCTCTGCAACACATGGACACATTCAAACACTCATTTCCTGGAGTAACATGAGAGGTATTTCTAGGAATGAGCTGTCAAAAGAGCCGAAGTGTAGGCGTTTGGGGTCTGTAAGAACTATCCTGCAGTACTGTATTATCTGCAGATCAGTGACATGGAATATTTAACAAGCAGAGACAGGCTTGTAGATATGCCAGATTCACACACAAAGTTCAAGCGCATTCAAAGCTGAATTGATGTACAATGGAAGTTTGGTGTGTGTGCATGTTGACTGTATGATTTCCTCCCCCTTCTTTAATCAGTCATTCTCACAAAAGAGTGAGAGATTTGATACATACTGTATTTGCATGAGTCAACTGCTCAAGAGGGAATGTGAGAACAGCTTGTTCCAGATGGATATTGCTGATCAAATTCAAAATGAAGACACACATTCTGTCTATCCATCATCTGGGTATCCACTAAGCCACGCGGTGACCTGTGAATCAATTTTTCAACCATATATAACCATCTTTTTATTCACCCAGTCATGCATTTGTATGTTACCTCATCTAATGCTCCAGGCCAACATCCACAGCGTCCTCCATTTGGATTGCTTTCCCAACCACGTACCAAAAGTTGCATTTGCATTTAATCATTTAGCAGACACCTTTATCCAAAGTGACTTACAAATGAGGAAAGCAACATAAACAATCAAATATGATACCTTAATATACATAGACATAACCACATTTTTTAATGATCCTCAAACAACTCGACTGATGAATCAGTCTCTCTAAATCCGTACTTTCCGCAAGCCTACTCTGCTCTGATTGTCCAGATGGCCTAGTCTGTTGTGATTGGTCTACCACGTACAGCGCGTTTCGAAAGCTAAACGGCCAATGCCATAACTGAACTTCAGCTGAGGCTTCCTCAGACTTCAGCGATTGTACACACTGTACAAGCCAGTAATGATGATGTCAGTGTAACCATATCAATCTGAGCACAAGTTAGTAAACCCAAACCTTTATTGCAAGGTTGACTTGAGCAGTACATTTCTGATACAGTACTCATTATGAGATGTTGCAACTGTAATTCCTCACTGTAATTGCAGCAACTGTAATTGCTTTAACTAGAGTGTTAAGTATTAAGTGTTAGTATTAATGGGTCAAGTGTCAAAGAAAGATTCAGCAGCGCAGGTTATGTTAGGCAGGTCATTCCAAAATCTTGGAACAGTCAAGTTAAAGGTGAATGGAAGTGATTTTGTGTCTCTTTTTGTGCTTACTTGCAGAATACAAGCTTCTGGGATGCAGAGCCAGTAGTTCTGTTGGCAAAAATCAGTGCCTTGAATTTGATGCTGAACTAGCAACCAGTGCAATTTTATGAGGAGAGGTGTGACGTGTGCTCTCTTCTGCTTGTTAAAGACCACTCTCGCTGCAGCATTCTGTATCAGTTGCAGAGGTTTGACAGTGCAAGCTGGAAGGTCTGCCAAGAGAGCATTACAATAGTTCAGTCTGGATAGAACAAGAGCTTGGACAAGGAGTTGTTGAGCATGCTCTGATAGGAAGGGCCTGATCCATAATGTTGTATGCTGGACTGGGCAGTTCTAGCAATGTGGTCTGTGAAGTTTAACTGATCATCAATCACAACTCCAGGATCCCTAGCTGTCCTGGATGAAGTTATAATTGATAAACCTAGCTGAATGAAGAAGTTGTGATCTCGACTGAGAACAAAAGAAGTTCTGCCTTCGCATGTTAGGGATGCTGAATAACGGAGGGTTTTGACTGTATCTCTTCCCCATCTAAGCTCTTGATTTGAACTTACAGTAAAAAGGCATTGTGATCCATTTCAATTATGTAAAACAATTTTTTAAATATCTTTATTCAGAATTACATTAAAATGCAATGCAATGCATATATAAAACAACCTGCTTGAATAGACGTTTAGCATGTTTTTAATTTCTATGTTACAGTTTTTCTCAGTCGCTTTGGTACATTTCTCGAATCAAACTCACAATTTGCAAAACAGTAAGTGCATTTCTCAAAACAATTTGTACAAATAGCAAAACACAATGGATAACCTGCAAAAGCCACTCTCTTACTCAAAATCCTTAGTTCATCTCTCAAAAGTAAATATCTGTGTCAATGAACATGTCAGTGCCATCAGAATGACAAGTCCTTGTGTCATTGTGTACGGATAAGACAGTCAAATTGTTTAGTCATGTTGTCAATATAACAGTTTACTCTGGAGGGATGTTCTGATGGAAACTATGGCTAAAGTTTTGATGATGATTGTGATTTCATCTGTATGTGTGAGTGTAATTGCAAGAGAATGGAAAAGAATTACACTCTTACTGTTTGTACTGTATTTTATTGACAGAACATGTCATTAAGATACAAAAATGAAAAGACAGCACTGAATAGCACACACACAAAAAAAAACCTAAAGAAGATATGTGAACATAGGAAAAACTGTACATGCGGTGCTATAGAAATATACATATATATCTGCTAGTTGATGTTTCATGAGAAGCACCTTCGTTAGAGAAAGTCAAGATTCACCTGGGAGCAATTTACCAATTCAGGACAGATTTAGAAAAAAAGTCTAATGGAAATATAGAAAGTATAGAAATATGCTTGACATATTATGATAACTTGTTCAACCATTTTGCATGTAAAGACTTATGCTATGAACTTGTGCCTAAATGTTGTGGGGGGTGAGACTATTCAACAGAGACCAAATATAATACATTTTGATCAACATGACATAAGCAACTGATAATGTAGGAAACAACAGAGAATTGGACATAATCATTTGCAGGGATGTACCAAAGCATTTGCAACTTGTTCAAAGAAATGAGAAACTGCTTTTTTGATGTGCACAAATGACACAATGATGTGAGAATTAAACAGGTATTTTTGAGAATTTCAATTCTGATCTGAGAAATGTACCAAAGCGACTGAGAAAAACTGTAATACTTTTACATTGCAAAATATTTGCATTGCCTCAAGAAGATTTGCATACTCTTTTGCTTTCCCCCAAGAAAAATACTTTTTCCTGCAATCTCACATTATTTCCATCACCAGTGTTTTGTTTGCTCACAATTTTTTTTAAGTAAACATAAAAACATTTGCCAGAGAATGACAAAAAAGGACATTCAAAGGGTAACGTAAAAGTTGCAAAATCATTAAGATACAAATTTTCCTCCCACCTTATATTTTTTTCCATCACCATGTCCCCTTAGGGGCGCCGTAATTTTTATATATATAATAATAACTTTTCTTGAAAAGAAAACCTTATTTATGTAACAACACTGATGACAATGTAAATCAAAAAGTGTTGTCTTTGCATCTGACCTCTTTTTTTGGTTAGAAATTGTCTAAAATGAGAAATGAGCTCCTCTCCTGCTTTTTTTTAACTTAAGCACCTAAGTAATTTTTAATCTACTAACTCCTTCAGTATTTGGCACGGATGGTCTACGTCTTTTGGGGTGTTTTTGATTAAAACTGCTTCACTGATCAATCAGTCACACAATCAGTTGTGGTGCAACTAACATACAGTAACATGTAGAAAAACAATTTACGCTTATATGGCTTGCTGTCTACTGATGAGTGGCCCAATAAAGCAGCTTAAACTCGAGCTGTGGTATACATTTATCTTAGCCAACTAAGCCCAGTTCATTCACTATGGTACCAAACAGAGATCAAGTTAGAAGTGACCAAACAAACACCAAGCAGTAAAAAGTCCCGGCTAAAAAATCCTCCCTCACATCTCCTCCCTATTGACAGAAATGAGAGAGTGAGGGGGAGATGTGAGGGAGGATTTTTCAGCCGGGACTTTTTACTGTGCCGAGTCGAAGTACTCTCAGAAGTGCTATTCCACCATACATTATAGTTCTCCTTTTTAATCCATGTAGAAAAGCGCCACGTTTTATTTTATGTCATCGTACTTGATCGTTCATCTATTCGTGTAACTGTATTTAAATAGGGAAAACGTGGAGGTGTTTGGTCGCTTCAAACTTGATCTCTGTTTGGTACCATAGTGAATGAACTGGGCTTAGTGGGCTAAGCTAAATGCTATCAGATCATCACCACACGTCAGAGCGATTAAGTGCACGCACTCAGACGAGAGAGGTATGTATCAACTTGTAACGAAGTTCGTTGGTGGAAGGAAGGAGGCGGGAACCTCAACAACATTCAACAAACATTGAACATTCAACAAACTTTAATTCAAAATAAATAAACAAAACAAAAGTAAACCGCGGGCAGCCCCTCACGGACAACTGCCCGCACACACACACACATAATAAAACGCGGGCAGCCCCTCACGGACGACTGCCCGCACACACACAACAGAATGTAAACAAAACATAACATAAAATCCAGGCCTGGTCCTCTCTCGTCTTTCGCTGCCTTTGCTCCTCCTTTTATGCTCCCGTCACTCGGCCGCGAGAAGAGACCGGTGTGTCGTGCAGCTGGCACTCATTACCACTCGTCACTGGCCCGCTCTCGTGGTCCCTCGCCCCGTTGCTTGCCACACAACTCATTTTATTTAAGGGAATAACATAGTTTAATATAAAAAAGCGGTGAGACCTTAACACATTTTAGGGTGAGTAAATCATGGGCTAATTTTAATTTCTGAGTGAACTATCCCTTTAATAAGTTTCTTGCAATATCAGATAATTAGACCATTTTATGACAAACAAGGTGAGTTCAGAATCAGATTGTAAAATGCCAGTGAATTCCCCAAAAACGTAATATGTAGAAATGTATAATTCATTATATTTTATTTTAAAATGGAAAATAATGCTACTTCTTTTTACTAGACCGCATTTTTAGAGTAATTTAATTGAAACTTTCCTGAAAACGACAGAAATGAAAACAGCAAGAAATTAACACAAAGAGTACATTAATTCTAAGGACTTTTCATAGGTGTTTGTCTGTCGAATCAACCTTAAATGCATACTCAAGTCAAGCAATAAATAAGATATTTTGCTATTTTTCCACCAGCCTCCCCAGATGGAGATCTTGAGGCAGAGCCGGTTCTGGTGCCTGAGGTGTCCTGTTCTTTGCCTGAGGATGATGATGATGATCTGCTCTCTGTGCAGGGCAGTGCTGCCGTGGGATCCACCATCCAGTACCAATGTGCATCTGGGTGAGATTGAAGAAGGAAAAAAATTGAAAGAGAAAACTGTGACTGATATACAACAGAATGCCTCATTTTATTATAATTATGCAATCTACACACCTCGTCCTCTTTCCCATACAGATCTGTGCTGATTGGAAATAGTGAGAATATCTGTTATGAGAACCAGACATGGCAATACCCTCACCCCATCTGTCGTCGTAAGTGTGTGTGTGGGTGTGTGTGTGTCGGTCTGTCTGTCTACACGTACTCCTCCACATGGGAATGACTGAGACTGAGATCTTGCAAAAAGGAAATAGCAGGTGCATTAGAATTTATGCTTGAGTGGAGGATGTTGTTCATAACTGCTAAAGAGATATTGTGTACTCTTGCACACCATGGTACAAAATAACAAGAAAAGAGATGAGAGGGACAGCGGGAGAGAGGAGAGCAATAAAGACTGTGTGGGTTTGTGAGTAGGCGGATAGGGCACTATGTGTAAAAGCATTTTTGAGTGTGTAGAGCTAGTGGAGCTTCACAAAAATGGCAGTTTTACTCAAATATCCTGGTGCAATGATGCCCCCTGTTGGATCAACATCATTTTTGCAGTTATGCTTGTTTTAAAGGCATTCCATTGTGCTTAATCGATAAACAGTATGCTGTTTACAGTAATGTTGGCATAATGTTGATAATTTTGACTAGTCCTTCATTTTCTTTTAAAATATCCAAAGAATGTGCATTACTGTGAGGCACTTTAAAGGTCGAGTAGGCAATTTTTGGAGCGGCTAGCAATAGCAAGTTAGCTTTGAAAGCAGGTGATCCCACCCTCCTTCCAGAGCATGTCCAAATCCATGCCTCCTTCAAAACACATGAACACACACAGCAGAGTTTGGAAAGTGCCAAGAGACGAGAGACGGCATCAAAATACTTCATGTCTCAAAGCGCGGCTTGTGAAAAATATTATAGATGTTTGTTTAGTTTTTTTGCGGAGGGCCTGGGGGTTCTCCCCCAGAATTGTTTTTATTTAGTAGATGATTTCCTGCATTATGGGTGGTTTGAGGCCTATACCAATAAAAGAACTTAATCCACTCTACATCATAATAAAAAAAAGATAATATTATTTTAACTGCCATAGAAATCAAGTTGCACAGGTAACGATAATGAACAAGTTGCATGTTTATTATGCTCTGTGTCCAGATAGAAAAAGTGCAAATGCATAATGATAAATTATATTAGATATATGTTTCAGGTCTGTGTCCACGAGCTATCACAAGCACTTGTTTTAAACGGTAAGCAAGGGAAGCAAAAGATTTCCTTTCCTTTCCCAGCCAGTTAGCCAAGCCTTTTGATCGAACCAACCTCGGAAAAATCGTCTCTTGTAGGTTTTCTCCTTTTCTCGCGCCTATTCCCTTCTGGCTTGTCTGGTCCGAGTTCTTTTACAAGGAGTTTTTCTGCTAATGTTCTTCTTTTGTAGCAATTTAACTTAATTTGGGGCTAGTTCCACTCCCACGACTACATTAATGCTACTCAACATCATCTGCCAGGCTGAATGTCCTGTGGTTCAACAGGTCCACTCCCCTAATCTCAGAACTACAGGCGATATTTTCAGCACCCCAAACCATAAAATTCGTCGACGATGATTGGTGAAATATAAACTTTTTTTGGCTTAAATTACAGCACTGTGGGCCTAAGCAAACTAGCGCCCCTGAAGACTATTGGCTACTGTGCCAACATGATAAACGTAACGACGTTGAAAGTGAATGCAAAAATCAGAATGAGTTCTAAACACATTCTAAAGTAAAACCATTATTAATATATAATTAACACACATTATGTTTCAAAATGAGATATTATTAAAAAATAAATAATAATAATAGAAATAAAAACAAGCAGGCAGGTTGGCGGGAGGTCGGCGCCCTCTATGGACAAGCCGCTGTGTTCGCATGTACCACCGGACTGCTGCAGATTAATTTTGTTGTTGATAGCATTGGCATTGAAATGCATAAATTTGAGGCAAGACGGTCTGAATATAACGCAGCATAAACTCCTTTTAGTTTAGAAGGAACTGTAAAAGGTGTCTGCTGTTTCGTTTGTGGTGCTCGGTAACTGATGTCTGTCTAACTCTGCGATGCATAGCATAAGACATGCTATGTCTGCATGGATGCTGCTTGGAGGTACAGTATGTCAATATACATACGCTGACAGGCAGTTAGGACAAACATTTAAGGTCCTATGCCTTCCACAGACGATATTTGTAAGGGATAAGGTACATGCAGCCGCAGGTCTTAACCAACCTGAAGGGGTTTATTCTTGCGATAACAACCAGCTGTACATTATCCTACTTATTACACGGCTACTTGCCAAATAAGTATATAATTAAACACAAAATATTGACTTAAGTTTAAATATTTTATTAGGTCTTTAAACTCAAAGCTTCCATGAAGAACGCAATTGCAAGCAAGCAGCAAGTTCATACTAGAGAGACATTTAAACTATATGGTACAGTCATACTTCTTATTACACAGAATTTCACCACATAAATAATTATAGAAGTAAAAGATATTGACTTGAGAAACCTCTTCAGCTCTGCAGCACATTTAGCATTTTTTAGAGAATTAGGCATATCTGATTTTAAAAGAGCGCCCTACCCACATACATTGGAGTAAATTGATAAAAATTGTCTCATTTTACAGAAAACACTCTAAATTTGAACACAGTGTTGGAATATTGCATATACTCTATTGTATCTATTCACAATTTTATGATAAACATATATATAAAAAATATATTTTTAATTATTTTTAATTAATTTGTTATTTAAAAATCTATATATTTTTTATCTGTTTTGTCTACAACCTTTCTGAACATTTCTGTTGATTCTACAAATTGGCATTAAACAGGGGGAAAATAATGTTCTTGATATCTCCTTCCAAAAAAAAGTTCTTGAGATTTATCTGTCCAAACTATCTAATAACTCCTACTCATCATCTCCATTGACATTAGCCTGCCACTAGGAAATCGAAAAGAAGGCTCCGCCTCTTCACTTTGTAAAGGGAGATCTCTGGCTCTTATTGGTCTAGAATCATGATCGACATGTCTATAAAGAGCTGAGATTCTCAGCTTTTTTGTCGTATGATGCAATATGTGATGACATCCTCAAAACTCGTGGCTAACATCGACAATCAAAACTAACGATAATAAGAGTATTTATCTGCATCACATGTTTTGATCTGGACATTGATGACATGTTACAGTGTCATTTGGCCATGCTTGCTCACAGACATGTTTTGTGGTGCGCGAGTTATAGATTTTTAAAAAAAGATTATGATGATGCAATTTTGGACCCACGCGTGGGGGTCCAATGGGGGGTGCAGAGCTGAAGTGGATGTGCTGAGTTAACATACTCGTTTCTCTGAAAAACAGTGCTACAGCCAGTTATTTTACTTTGAAATGTGTGCTCAGAGTCGGAATGTCTGTTTTTTTTTCGGTCTGTAATACCCATTTCAACCACTAGCTTACATTCTTACATACAGCACCTTTAATAAAACAATATGCTTGTGACAAAGAATACATTGTGCCACAGTGATGTCGATTAAGCACAGGATTATTCATTTAAAGGGTTTTCACATTATACTTCATCACTGTAATTCTGCAGAGCACTTTTTGTGTATTTAAGTGTGTGCATATGTATGTTATCAGGAGTGGTTTGTCCTCCTCCTAAGGAGGTTGATCGTGGACACCTGGTGGCTGTCCAGAGAACTGAATATGAAGTTGGTGACACAATTTATTACCTTTGCAAGAAAACCTTCTTTTTGGACGGACCAAATCAAGTGACTTGTCTACCTAATGGGACATGGAGTGCAGAGCCTGCTTGTCGAGGTAAGGAAAGCTATTAACAACGCAGTACATTCAGTCATCGTGGCGGTGTTGACTTTTGGCTTTTGCATTCAACATTTTTATTTTCTTGGATGTGAGGTTTGTAATGTTTTGGTTTCCAGCCGAGAATCATAAACCTCCTTTCCTTTTGGACAAATATCTCCCATTATTCTCTTGACCATTTCTTCCCTTTTGCTTCCGATCAGCCCGCTGTCCGGTCCCAGCTCAACGCAGCAGGGTGATTGTGGGAGGACTAAAGCGCTGGCCATATGATCTGACGGATGGTGTGGTTGCCCATGGAGAGAATGTGACATTTTTCTGTAAACATCCAGATAAACTGTGCAGCTTCACTGCCACGGGGGTCTGTGTAGATGGACAGCTCAAGGCACCTAGTTGCTTCCTTGGTACACAATTACCACCACATGTACACATAATAAAATACTATACTTTACATTAAAAAATAACCCTGCATCACCTTCATCTACCTCTTTTCTCTTTAGACCCTACCTGGCTGCAGTTCAAGCTCTTCCCTCATCGACTGGTTTCTGAGATTGATGCATGTGATCCTGCTGACCTTCAGTGAACTTATCAAATTATGACAACACATTTTGCATGATGGCATGCACAGTTCTCTCCTCACTCTGACACTCACCTCACCTCTCCTCACACACCTATTTGGAGTCTGGATCAACATTTGTTAATTTGTTATTAATGTGCCACTACATTTTTATGCTGGACCGGATCTCAGGATCTCAAAGTTATGCCTCATTTAACTCTTCTCTTCTATTTTATATGTTGCATTGACAAAGTTAACTTAAACAGATTTTGTGTCATATCTGATGTATGCAGACACCCTCATACTTGCTTGAGGTTGCAGTTGTCATAAGCTGTGTAAAATAGCTTTTTTAGTTATAGCTTTGATGTTTATCTTGTTATAATATTTTATTTCTTTTTTAAGGGATAGATCACCAAAAAAAGAAAAAAAAAGTGTTGTGAAATTGTGAAAAAAAGTGAAATTGTATTATTATTTACTCACCCTCAAGTTGTTCCAAAACCTGTATGAGTTGCTTTCTTCTGTTGAACGCGAAAGAAGATACTCTGAAGGATGTTTGTAACCAGACTATTGACTTCCATAGTAAGAAAAACATTCTGTGGAAGTCAATAGGGGCCCATTACTGACATTCTTCAAAATATCTTCTTTTGTGTTCAGCAGAAGAAAAAAACTCATACAGGTTTGGAACAACATGAGGGTAAGTAAACAATGACAGAATGTTCATTTTTGGGTGAACTAGCCCTGTAAAATTGTTTCTGCTAACTGATACATTTGTCAATCCCAAAGCCAAGAAAGCACAGGCCAAAGTTGAACTCTGAAATCATGCCATGTATGATGCTCTCTAACTTTACTGTATCCCAAAAGCAGTTTATAAAGTTAACAGATTTTTTGACTGGACTGCTAATCATAAGAAAAGAGGAAACTTGGGAAATTGGATTATTACTGCATAAAAGCTTTGCTGATACAGCCATGCTGAATTGTTGCTTTTATAAGGATTACGTTTGGCATTGTGAAAAGCTAATAATAATCTTTGATTTTTTTTTTTTTTATATATATCTATCTTGGCATGATTCTACAATAAAGAAACTGGAAAATGTTTGTTGACATCAAAAGTACTGATTTTATTTTATTGTATTGTTTGAATGTTATATCTCAAAACTAAAACAAAACAAAACAAAAAACATCTAAAACTTAAATGAACACTCAAATGTATACAATGAAATGTCTGAGCCCAATGTCAAAACATCAAAATAAATAAATAAAAAATACAGATTAAAAAAAGGCTTTATTTGTTTGCTCTATTTGTTTTATGCTCCCCTTGCATTTACTAAAATGTATAAATCTTACCTTTAAAGTAATACAAATACTGTATATTAAAGTAATAAAAATACTGTATAGCACAAAAATGTGGCCTATTGGATAATGTTTCATGACTACAATTTAATGTGCTCAATACAAATGTGCTTAATAGCCATTAGAAAATTATTTGTATATAAAAAACAGTTAAAGTGAGATTAACCCTTGGGTTTCTGTTTGGTTTCATTCATTTTATAAGCATAATGACTAATCCACAACTAAAGTTATGTTCTAAAATTTCGGCCCTGAACGTGTCCAGGTCGGACGTAGAAAACTGCAACACCACGACATTCCCCCCTCCCCGTTCTCTCGCGCTCAACCTCTCCGCCCAGTCATTCATTCATATTTGGTCTTCCGGAAGTATCTCAGGGTCGGGCCAGTCAGTGCCTGCGCGAGCTGACTCGTGGGGTGAGAACAGTTTCATATTAAATATTTCAGTTATAAAGAAGGAATGTTTGCGAATGGCTGTAAGCTTTTGTGGAGAAATGTATGTTCTTGTGAGTAGCAGATAAAGAGCGTTTGTTGTCTTTAGAAAGTTTGAAATAAGGTTTCCTAAGCGGCAGTGTGAGGGCTGTCACCGGCTCGAACCCTCGGTACGCATAAAATGGCTGGTCGCAGGTTCGAGCGCAGTCAGTATTTTGACCAAAATATGTGAATAATTCAAGTGTATTTGAAATACACAGGTTATGGAAGGATACATCCCTCAGACAGATACTTTTGGTCATATAATGGCACAGGTTCGACTCGCTGTCTGGACCCCACAGACATCAAACGCGGTGTTTGGTTTTTATTTTTTTCTTCTTTAAACGAACCTCCGGCGCGTAATGGCGTCGAATGTCCCCGTGTTGATCTCTAACTCTCCCACAGTGCTGCATGGCTGACTGTGTACGGACAAAGGCGTTGGTGTCAAACCCTGAGCCATGCGCGCTGACAGATGAACGTACTTAATTTGTGATGAAAACCACGGGGAGGAGGAGTGGACCTGACATGACAGCGCGGCGTTCAAGCTCATTGCGTTGCATTCTCAAAAACTGCATGGCATTTGAGCACTTTTTCAAATATTACACAATATTGAATGTTGTTACGATTATAGGTCAGAACTGTAAAAATCATCCTGAAAAAATTTAACTAGTGTCTGGCATCCTGTCAAGCTTTTCATGTCCAGGCAATTTATCTGTTTATAGTATTTGTGATATTGTTACATGTGCGAACTTCCTAATGTGTGTTTAGGCAACACAATCTAAAACCTTTAATAACAAATTGCAATCATATTGTGTCATTCATATTAAAAAATATCGTACTGGTGGGTTCTTGGTTTAATTATACTGTGCAATTCTATGCCATAAAGATGTTTATAAAAATAAAGTGCTTTATTGTTTTAATTTACCGGTAATTCAATTTGATTCAATTAACATTTATTTGTATAGCACTTTTCACAATACATATAGTTTCAAATCAGCTTTACAGAAAATGCATGCAACTTAGAGTGATGATCTGTTATCAGAGATGACTGTCATTTTAGAAATGTACATACAAGTCAGTACAGTTAGCTAACAATGTGTTAATTTAAAGGCAAAACCAATTAACTCATTGAAGTAAAAAACACATGTTAACATGATTAGGATATTTAGAAAAAAATTGCACTGGTGCATGTTGACTTCAGTCGACACTGTTAGGAGCTAGTTGTCTATTCAGTGTTGAGGCATCTGAAGTTTTCGTACTGTCAGAAGTATTATAATAAATGCTGTTAGTTTTGTATAGTGTCAGAAGTATTATAATAAATGCTGTTAGTTTTGTATAGTATTGTTGACATATTAGAGGTTAATACAAATAAAAACAACAGTTAAAAAAATATGAACGTCCAATATTCGATATGTTTTAGCTTACCTCATGGGCATCCGAGATGTAGGAGTATTTGTTTCCCCAGTAGTTTCAATTTTGATCATTTTAGGTCAAACCGTTCTTTTCTGTGCCTCACATAATGCAGGTCTATGGTCACCACCTCAAAGAGCATACACAGAGAAGTCCAAATTAAACAATCCCCCATCGTAAGTACACACTGATGGCCTAAGACACGAAACGAGCGGTTTGTGTGAGAAAACGAACAGTATTTATATAGTTTTTACCTCTTGTACACCACAGGAAACACGCACGCGCCCTCGGATCAGTCGGACGTAGTGGTGGCCATCAGTTTGTACTTACGATGGGGGATTGTTTAATTTGGACTTCTCTGTGTATGCTCTTTGAGGTGGTGACCATAGACCTGCATTATGTGAGGCACAGACAAGAACGGTTTGACCTAAAATGATCAAAATTGAAACTACTGGGGAAACAAATACTCCTACATCTCGGATGCCCATGAGGTAAGCTAAAACATATCGAAATTTAATTTCAAAGTGAACTATCCCTTTAAAGGGGGGGGTGAAACACTCAGTTTCAGTCAGTGTCATGTCAATCTTGAGTACCTATAGAGTAGCATTGCATCCTGCATATCTCCAAAAAGTCTTTATTTTTTTTATAATTATATAAGAAAGATGCGCTGTTCCGAGTCTTTCCGAAAAAAGCAGAGCGGGTGGGGGCGTATCTTGTGAGCGGAGCTAAATAATGACGTGTGCGCGCCGCTGTTATTGTGTTGAGTCGAGTGCGTCGTAAAGCTGTCATCCCTAACAGTGGGAAAAAACTTTATTCAAAATAAAAATATGGCTTTTAATCAGATACAGCCATACATCTATGATCCGGAATCAGACCCAGAGGCTGAAGTTGAACAGGAGCAGCAGCAAAAAACGACAAGAGCAGGACGTCTCTATGTGGTACAAGTTATACACTAACTATATAATATGCTTAGCGGCTTGTGTTATTTACATATTTATACTTGAATTATATCGTCGTATTTTTGTCTTGGAAGGTGTACATGTGGGAAGTGCAGTTGTGCACGTGTGTGTGTGTGTGTTTACGCATGGTTTGTGTAGACATTTGTAGTAAGCAGACTGGTTTTGCACGGCAGGCTAGTGTTTACATAGAAAGACACGGAATAGTAGCGCATTTGAATGAAGAAGCGCGCTTATTTAGTTCAACATATTTCCCCACTCTTTGTGTATTGTTGTTTGGAGTGCTTTTACAATACACAAACATAAAGTTACACATATAGTGGCCAGCTAAACAAATGTACACGCACTACACATCGCATGCTCCATTGATCAATTAACTATACGTGATCATGTTTGGGCTACTTGATGGGCATAGGCAAAAACACAGACATTTGAAGCAGTCTTACTCACCGCCTGCGGTTCTAACGTTGGGACCTTTATCGTTGGGACTGCTCCATCCTTCAGCATTAGGCGATCGGAAAATCCGGCGTCGAGCTGGGCCTTGTTTATGAAACAGTCGGCACCGAAATGCAGTGAACAGACATAAACCTTTGCGCAACTCAGTTGCTGATCCGGAAAAGCAAATTCCATCCACTGTTGCCTTAACGCGGGGTTTTTTGGCAATCTGTACAGGACTGTCTTGGTCTGGCAACCAAAAACGCACTTTTTTGGTGACATTGTTAATTTCTTGAAGTCACATCACCTGTGCAGCGCAGCCTACGAGCCCCGCTTTGATGGGCGTAGCCTGTTGCTTTCGCTCTCTCTCTCACGCTCTTCCGGTAGAATTGTCCGTACAGCCCATACAAGGAAATTCCGACCTTTTAACGTCAAGTGGACCCATGATCGAAAAAAACTTGCCGAAACTTATGACTAACCGGAAGTAGTATTTTTGACAAAGAAATACTCCCATCAAACGTCCACCTTAACTTTTGAAACTTTGTCTATGTTTAGTATGGGATTCCATGTCTTTAACAGTGTAAAAAGATCAGTATGCATGAAACAGCATTTCACCCCCCCTTTAAGCTTTCAAAATATATTAAGACTATTAGTTGACCTATTGGACCATATTGACTAGGGGTGTAACGATACGCGTATTCGTATTGAACCGTTCGGTACGAGGCTTTCGGTTCGGTACGCGGTACGCATTATGTACCGAACGGTTCTCGGACTAATTAATTAGACTTGGAAAAATAAAAAAGTGTGTGAAATATAATAACATGCGTTCAGCAATAACCAAAACGACATAACAGGCAATGCCCCTGACACCGCCGAAGTGAAAAAAAAAAAAAAAACACCAATTATGTTTTAAGCAGCTCAGTCAGGTGCTCGCTTACTCAGTAGGCTACGCGCTGAATGCTCGTGGCAAAATGGCTATCATGTCAACTCATTTACGCCGACAACAAGACGATAAAAAGGAGAAACAGCCACAAACTATCCCCGCAGCATTAAGACAGACATTTTCAACTTATTCAAATTGCAAAAGACATCACCGCGGCGAGTGGTCCATTATAGCCGCGGATATGAGACCTTACGCCCATTTTCACACAAACTCCGTCTGCAGTGCGTAGTCTATGCGGTGCGTATTTTTTCCGTACCCATGTTAACGGTTGCGGACTGAAAACGCAGCATATTTGAATACGAATACGCATACGCAGCGCAAAACGCACTGCGGACGGAGTTTTAAGAACATGCTTAAAGTAATTGAGCCCCGTTACAATGTTCCTTCACGAGCCCATTTCAGCCAGTAATTCCTGCTTTGTCCCAAAAAACAAAAGCACAAACAGAGAACCAATTGGCCAATGCAACAGCGGTTGCTCTGACAACAGACGGCTGGATGTCAAGGGCTACACAAAGCTACCTGACTGTAACGGCACATAACATTATGAATGGGAGCTGAACAGCCACGTTCTTCAGACACGCCCCCTTGAGAGTCAGACAGACAAGTGAGGATTTGGGGGATGACAAAAGCAGTAGTGTGTGAAAAAAGTGTGGAGAGAGCTAATGTAAAGAGCTAATGTCTTATTCCTGTAACTACATAGAAGATGGGTAAAGTATAGCTCCATCATTGTTCAATGTAAAAAAAAAAAAATCATACTTTGTTAGTTTTAATAAAAAAATAATTAAAAAGGTAATTTATCTGCCATTTTTTTCTTTTTGCTGTATCTAAAACATACCGAACCGTACCGAACCGAACCGTGACACCAGTGTATCGTATCGAACCGAACCGTGAATTTTGTGAACCGTTACACCCCTAATATTGACACAAGAAAAAGTTAATAATGACACTATCTGATTCTGTAGTTTAGAAAGAGATGTGCCGAAGAGTATTGTTCTGAATGAGAGAGTATTTGTTTTGTATTTGAATTTTTAAATTCTGCTATAATACAAAAAAAAAAAATCTTTTAAAATAGCCTGTCAAGGGTGTGTTGTTCCTGTTTTTTCTATGCGATTTGCTCAGGGATGTCATCATCGTCAACATCTGATTTTACTGTTTGAAAGTAGTAGGCATCAGTATTATATATAAAAAAGACTAAAGATTTAATCATATTGTTAACGATGATGAAAATTGGTTTATTATTTTTCCATATTATTACTGATTTTGAATGACTACTGAATACTCCCCAGGTGGAATATAATTATAGATTCTTATTATGGCGCCCTATATCGCCTCCCCTGTTTGCTTAGTTTAACTGCAACTGCATGTTCTATTTAATTAATTGGTTGTTATGCTTGCGAAGTGCTTCATAAATGTTTGTAAACCAACCCCTAATTTATCAGAAAATGAACAAAAGATTATATAAAAAAATTCTAAGCCACATCAAAAGTTACTCGGCATCCATCTTTATGTACTGTATGATGCTGTCTTAACATCAGTATTTGTAAAGTTCTGTTATTACTATTATAGAATGCAGAATCATAGTTTTGTATTTTTTCCCCCCCAGATTGATGCCTTAGATGAGTGGAAGGTCCTGACTGATGGCAGTGCTAGAGACATGGGTGAAAATCAGCAGTTACATCAGATGGGCACGGAAATGGAAATGGTGCCATTACTTGGATTATGCAAGATTCTGTGGACCTGTCAGGCAATATTTCAATGTTCTCTCAGGTTATAATGAACTGACTTACTTTTCTTCTCTACTGCTGAATGTTCGGAGGTTGCTATGCGCAAACAACAAGCATTGGACAGGATAGGTGAGACCATTCCACATATTAAGTGGACGGACCTTTCTGCAACCAAAGACTGCCAAATGTCTGTGGGTCAAGAGGGCAAGTTATCAGACGAGAGGCTCTCATTGAAGACAGAATCTAAGAACAAAGATGTGTTTCTTGTTTCACAGCAAGAGCAGACAGAAGTTGCAAAGGATTACAGCAAGCAGAACTCTGTGAGGAGTGAGCAGAACTCCCCAAAATATGAATCAGATTCAAACCAGACGAGTCCTCTTGAAAACCAGACTGCTGGAAAAAAAAATCTTACTTTTGATGAGAATACAAGGAGTCTACCAACAAACATGCAGCTGATACCCAAGATAGAGTCTGATAATGCTAGGACCGAATTTTGTGAAGTCACAACCAAAGCTACAAACATTGATAAGATCTCAACCAATGATTTACTAGAGATTAAGGTTCAACGACAATCTATTTTAAATAAAGGTTTCCATAATGATAAACTATCGTCACCACCCGGAGGTAACCACACAAGCAAGGAGTTGTGTACTAATAATAAGATGCATGTTGTTGATGTGGCACATGCAAGAGAGAGCAAACTTGGGATGGACATAATTGCAAACAAACAATTAGAATATGGTAAATACTGCATTGAAGATTATAAAACACAAATCCTATGTAATGTAAGAGAGGAGAGATTTGATTTTGGAAGGAACACAGCAATGACAAGTACAGGAGATTCTTTGGGACAAAATGAAGATGAGGTATTAGATTTAAGCCTCCCAAAAAAGAAAGACAGAAGTAAAAAGAGGCAGAGTGAATGGGTTGTAGACCCTGAATATGAAGGGTCACTTCATATGGAAGTTGATGAAATTGAGGATGAGCCTCAACATGTAGAAGTGGAACAGGAGGATGATAATGAAATTAGCTGGATTCCATTAGTAAGTGAAGCTCATGCATATCTCCCACAGTATTGGGATGGACAATTGTCCTCCACTGCGCTTGAAGCCATGCCAAACCCATCGTACCCCACCATCATTACCCCGGATCCGATGGATACACTACTTATAGATGACCAGGGCATTCCTTACACGCTCGCCCCAGATGGACAGAAAGTCCCACAAATTGATAATATACAACATGCTGAGGGGCTTTGTGAACAAACAGCTCTGAGCCCAAGGCAAGCTGAAGATAAGCCTTCTTCCTTTGCTGATGTACAGGATATTGAAGACTCAAGACTGCAGACACAACCCAATTCACTGTGTCCAAATACATCTTTAGGTCATATCTCAGTGGAAGAATCACAAGATGCCCCAAACCTTGAGTCAAAATCTTCTTACAGTTCTGTAGCTCATGATAAACCCTCCACCATACCTGCTGTGTCTGACTTGGCATCAGTTCCCATTCAGATTGTTGCTAATACTACAGGGTCAAACACCCCCATTCTTCTTCTTCCTCCATCTCAGCTTCAGTCTCTTTCCTCATCAGCTTCGAAGGCTAACCCAGGGCTAATCACCCTTTCTTTACCGATTCCTCTTAGTCAGAACACTCAGTCCTCCCCCATGTTCCTAGTTTTGTCATCTCCTCAGGTGTCCTCAACTCAGAGTTCCTCCTCCTCTGGGCAATTATCTCACATTTCCCCCTCTTCCTCTGTTGCACTTCCCTTAGCTACTTGTCCACTTGATATGGGATCTACATTAAGTTCACGTCCATCACTTCTCAGCCTCAGCACGGTTTCCACTGCTAAAGACATCTCAGGATTGAATAACCCCTCTAATCTTCCTGCTAGCCCTACCTCATCAACAGCTTCCTCTAGCACTTCCACAGTGACCTCTACAAGTCCAACCAAGCAATCCAGCACTGATGCCTACTCTGACACACCAGTGCCCACTTCCTTTAGGGAAGCTCTTCTCAGATTGGCTGTGTCTGTGGAGAAGAAACAAGAAAGCCAGCATGAGATGCATTCGGTCGCTACTGCTTCCTCATGTTCTGAAACAACTAAGTCGGATTCGTCTGCCGCAGTACATGAAAGCAAAAACCCTGAGACGGAGGTAAACTGTGACGGTGAGACTGAGTCTACCTCAGTAGACCAAACAGACACATTAGATACCATCTCTTCCACATCACCCCTTCGTTCCATATCACCCGTAAATCCCATCAACCACCAAAAGAACCAAGACTCACAAGCATTAGGCCCACGTCGCATTCTTTACTGTCAGTACTGTCCACGGGTCTTCTACTATCTTTCAGACCTCGAGCGCCATTCCATCACACACTCCCAAAACAAACCCCACGTATGTCACCTTTGTGGCAAGGCGTTCAAAAGATCAAGCCATCTTGAGCGACACAAACACATTCATACAGGTCAAAGAAACTTTGTGTGCCAGCTTTGCCCAAGGCGTTTTCGTGAATCGGGGGAGCTAATGAGACACCAGAGAGTACACACAGGTGAGAAACCTTTTCAGTGCTTAATATGCCACATGCGATTTGCTGAGCGCAACACACTGCGACGTCACACAAAGCGCAAGCACCAAGGCCAGCATCTGGAGGCGATGGACATGAAGGTGAAGCCAGAAAGTGGAGGGATTTCCCTTTCTAGTGTACAAGAAGAGTCAGAAGAGAATGCAGAGTGGTACAGTTCAACAGTTCCTGAAATGGAGTCCGACAGTGACACGGGGGGAGAATGAACTACATGAGGGCACAAACAAATTGATTTTCTTTTAAAAAAAAGTTTCAAGATAAGCATAGTTGTAAATACGTTTAATTTATTTGTATTGATATAACAATTCTTTACTTCTCACTAGTCTCATATAATTGTCAATATTTCATTCCATTAACTCTTGAGACCTTTACTGGTGATTACTGAATCCTGCAATATTTACTTCAGATTCATTCTAAAAAGCTTTATCTATTGAGATAGACCTCTTGATAAAAAAAATTGTTTTCATTCTTTATCTTGAATAACTTTGAATTACTATTATTTGCTACTTATTTATTGTTCTCATTTCTTTTTTCCCCCTCATGTACAGCTTTCAAGGGTGTGATGTAGTTATTGTTAAAGACTATGAAGCTTATTATCAATATTTATAATTTTATAATATGATATATTTAAGTAATGACAGCGTCAAGGAATTGGCTAGATCAGTGCATTTCTAAATCTTGACTAGACCCACAAGATTGTGTGGCCACTTCAAATTTGAACATGTGTCATTCTCAAAGTTCTAAACATCTTCCACTCCTTTCATGTTCATTTATTATGTATGGATAATTTGATCATGCTTTAAGATACTAAAAATATATGCTTTCTTTTTCTTGTCTTCTTGTCTTTCAAACATATTCAATGCAAGTGCTTTGTGTCTGCTTTTTGATACTCCACCTGACCTGTAGATGACAGTATGGTGTTGTTTTCTTTTTACTCTTTCAGACTGGCATATTCACTGTTGTCATTTGTTGGCATTTTCTGCCATCTTTAACTAATTCTTAATAGCCCAACTATGAGAGTTGCTACCATGTAGGCTAGTAACTGCAGTTAATTGACAAAGGGTGTTTACAGACACGCTCAAGCGTGTGGATAAAAAAAAAAAAGTGTGCTTCATTAGTGGGCCACATTGATGAAGAAAATGTACTATATAACAGTGAAGCATGCTTCTAGTTAAAGAGTGTAGTACTCCTTTAAAACATTTTATGCATCTCTTCTGTAGAATTCTACAGATTTCCCCTAAAATGATTAAAAAGGCCTTGGGGCCTTCTCAAACTTTACTCAACTTTTATATTTCATAACATTTTCAGATTATCCATTATAAAACATTGCTCTGTTCATATAGTTTTCTCCTTTTTGGCTATTTTTCCAGAAGGGAGAATTCATGGTCACCGTGGTATTTTTCTTTTAAATGACCTGCATTGTTCATTTTTAATACTGAACCTGAATGATTTGCTTTATAAACTCTTTTCTTTCAGTTTTATTAGCTTGAAGTTATGCTTTTGATCTGGACAAAGAAGGCTTTACTTCTTCTCTTGATAGGTTGTCAGACATCTGTTATACATTTTTGCAGAAACTTTTAATTAGAAGTTCACCTGCAGATATGCTCTTTATGATATAATTTATTTTTTTAACACGTTTTCAACTTTGGGTTGCAGTTTTCAACTTTGATTAGCAGAATTTCTAATTTAGTATTTTTTATTTTAATTCATTTCTTTGTTTGCTAAGTTATATAGCTTGGAAGAAAAAAACTTGCTTTAACCCCTACCGATTAATTTATGTTTGTGTAATTTGCTGTGTAAATAACCAAACATCATGCATGGACTGGACACCTAAAATTCTGTTGGTTAAATCTCAGATTTGATTAAGAATCTGAATATTTGCACACGCTAATTAAAGCTTGTCAGGCCCTTTTCTTTTCCGGTGGTTCCCATGCTTAATTAACTTTGCTTTAGGCTCATGGCAGCACATATTCTGCATGATGTGGAAGTGTCCATCTGCTGAACAATATCATTAAATTTAGGTTTGCTTTGCCCAGTTGTTTACATATTTCTTTGTTCATATATATTCAGATTGGCTTAGGGTTTTTATTGAGCACATTTCAGAGTAGATTTACCATGGATTTTAAAAATGTTTGGTTCCTCCTTTAAAATTTCAAGATGAATGCTCAGAGTGTGTTTAAGAACAATCATGCACCAGTGAGAACTATTTATTTATGGTGAAAATGTATATATTTAAAATGGCGTATTATGTCACAGAACACTTTTAATACATATATTTAATACACAATTTAAAAATAAGACTGCAGATATTTAAACAGCCTAATTTCTGTAACCTGTGTCACAGGATTTTGAATAAAATGAATCAAATCAAAATGATTCTAAGCCTTCCATCTTTTTCAGCTAACAAGATTTTTGTCTTTTTCTTTATTTTTACATTAAGACTATTACGAAAAGTGTAACCTTGTGTGTTATGATGCATATAGACTTAGTGATACATATACTTTGTAATTCATTCAATGAATGAATGAAAAACTACTGGTTTGTATAACATTTCAGGTTTAAAGGTTAGTTCACCCAAAAAATGAAAATTATGTAATTAATTTCTCACCTTCGTGCCATCTCAAACGGTTCATCTTCGGAACACATTGAGATATTAATTTGTTATGAAACCCCCATTTAAAAAAAAAAAAAAAAACTTGTGTTAATTAGGATGAACGAAGCTATTGCGGGTTTGGAACGCCATGAGGGCGAGTAATATTTTTTGGGTGAACTATCCCTTTAAAGTGTTTATGTATAGATGTACTTCACCCCCTTTAACCTTACAAGCTGTGGTAGACCAGTCTGTGTACGTGTGAGTGACAACTCAGATGAGCTCAGATGTCGGTGTTCCATTTGGCAGCATCAAGGAGAGTGGCTCCCACAATCACGCTGACAGCAGGTGTCTATGAGTGTCGACTATGAATGCGTGCATTTGTGTGTGTGTGTGTGTGTGTGTGTGAGAGAGAGAGAGAGAGAGAGAAACAGTAAAAAAAATGTTTCTGCGAGACTGCTTGTACCATGCCATTAATGTGGTATGTGCACAATAATCAGCATCCGTGTAAGCCTGTAAAAGTATCTTTAAATGATTTCTCAGCAGATAATAATGAATAAGCATCATTTTGGACAAAATGGTTTGGTGGCAAGGAGTGGCTTGCTTATAGCGTGCTCTGAAATGCTTGGGGGATAGTGTTATTTTAATCATGTTGGGCATTGATGTTTTCGTAGATGTTGAGGCACAAGGGAGATGAGTTGTTAGCATAGCTGTGGTGAAAGATGTAGCCTATGATTGGATGAGAGGCCTGAATGACCTGTCGTAGATGGAGATAATAAGAGGTTCAAGAACACATACTTCTGGAACTATAGTTGTCGAGGAAGCTGGATGAGGACTGCGAGTTTTAGAAAAGCACAATATATGACAGAACCTAGCATACTTTAGGCCTAGGCTGTTGTTGCATACTTATGCCACCAGAGGGCAAAGTCACTCCAAGTTAAGCATGGCCTCATCAAGCTGAAGCCATTGAAGATAAACTGGAGGGTGTACAGTATCTAGCCTTAGTTGGAACATTTAAAGTTATCCATCTTCTCTATTTACAGTGGATCTTAACTGGTGGGCCGTGACTCAAAAAGGGGTCACACAGTGGGTTCTGCTAAATGCAAAGTATAAAATGCAATTAAATAAACAATCATAGCTTGGTAGTATGGCCAATGCTAATACAATATTTGACCTATTTTTAAATCCTATTCAGCCTTTGTCATTTTAATAATGGTGCACATTGTTAATACATTTAAATGCTTGATTTTTAAAAAAAAAAAAAAATCACTTTTGAATGATACTCAATTCTGGACAGTGTTTAAAGAGAGGTTCCAAGGTGACACCAGCTGGGAACCATTTTACACTACAAATGATCAATTACTAAAAAAGCTAATTATTACTATTTATGGAGTGTACCTTTTTGCGTTTTCTTTTATTTTGTGATTAGTTTTGACACCATTCCAACTCTATCCAACAATTCCAACTCTCTCTTATTTTCTTCAGGCCTATGAAGTCAAATTGCCTGAAGAATGACATGAGATGAAATATGAGATGAGGTTCCCACCTTGTGTGCAGAGATATTTGTCATTTTGACATTCTTACCTGCATCTCTCAAAGCCAATGAGATGTGTGGTGTCATTAGAATGTATAGAATGTGTTGTTTCAGTTAAGCTGCTCGTGCTGTGACACAAGCTAATTGAGCAGGGAGGGATGACAAGAAAGAGACAAAGAAGGACAGTAACAGGTGTTAATCACAGAGGGATTCCCGAAAGGGGGGCTCGGGGGTCGATGGAAGGAAGGGTGATGACATCACTTTTCCCCCAATAGTACATCATGGCATAAATTGCATGTGCGTCACACAATGAGGGGCCAAGTTTTTTCAATTCTATCATTCACAGGCTTCATGCTCATAGTGGTTCATATAGTTATATTCAGTGTCAAGCTTGAGATAATGATTTTATAATGGCTCAATGCTCAATGCTGTAATGAAGAAATTCCAACTTTGTGTCCCTTCCTTAATTCTTTTTCCTGTCGGTCTCACACAAATTGTTGTGCACTTAACTTGTGACTCTTGTTTTGGACTATTTTGCCTTTTTTTACGCTTGTATCTCTCTCTCGCTGACTGTCTGTGACCTGCTGATACAGCAGCACACACCAACCTGTCTGTCAAAGTCACCAAACAGGTGGTGCAGTAATGATCTCTCTTTCCCAACCCCCTCCTCTTCCCCAGGGCCCCTGTCTCTCACTCATAGACAAACATACATTTGCATGTTTGAGTCTTAAATCGAAATTATTGGCAAATGTGACGTTTTTTAGATGCTAATTTCTATAGCTATATGTACATAACTTTTGACAGTGCAAAATCATCTTTTAGAGTATATTTAAACTGGATAGTTTAAATTGTGTCATTATTTAGTTCTAAATCAGTTTCCTTTCTTCGACAACATTGGACCCCATTGACTTTCATTGTATGGACGAAATACATTTTTCAAAATATCTCCCTGCTTGGAAGAAAGAAATACATACATGTTTGGAACATCATGAGTGAGTAAATGATAACACATCGTGTTGGGTGTACCATCTTTTTAAGACCTCATGACTGCATTACTGACCTTTTTTCAAGCTTCCCACTAAAAACATTGCGGTGATGAAGGGTGAAATGCGGTGAAATACAGTTTCATTCTCCACATCCCTTTCTGATCCAGCAGCGTCATATGTCAATTTGTAGCTTTTATACTGTACATAATGTGCCGCTGAAAGTCACCAGCTTTTACAAGCTCCTTCAGGTACCTGTGGGGGAAGGTCTGGCCTTGTCACCCCTGACTAAGAAAGAGGAGATAGGGAACACCGCAAGTTACCCACCTAGTAGTATCACCCACAATGAATCTATCAGCAAATGTGTGTCTGTGTGTGTGTGTGTTTGAGAGGTTTCTGAGGGGGCAGGGGCAGGACGTCAGGGTGCTCTTTTGATAGCCCAACACAGTTGGTTCAACTCCTCGGTGTGGGGGTAGAGAGAGAAAGAAAGAGAGAGAGAGAACGAGAACGAGGTGCGCAGGGTGAATACTGCGTGGAAGAAAAGAGAAAGAAACACAGGGCCCTTTTCTCCCTAGATTCACCTGTGGAAGGGAATGAACAAACAGGCGCAAAAGAAGATAAGGAACAACCTTGTCATTGAGCGTTGCCTCGATTTAACGTGCTTCAAGTTCTGCCCTCATTTTCCACCTCAATCACAAGAATCTCTCTCTCTCTCCACTTTAATCTCTGTTCAACGCCACTCTGACAAAACTCTGGGGAGTTCAGTCTGACTGTGAGTATTCATTTCATTCATGCTATTGTGTTTATACATTTATCTGTGACTATATGTGTTCTTTTGTGAAGGCATTTGCGTGCGTATGTCTGTAAAGACTCCATCTGACAATAGTGATAGTTTTTGTGATTTTCATCTAAGGCCAATTTGTTGCTTCAGTAGTTGTAGTCACTGGGTAGTGCATTCTGATTAACGTTGAAGAAAGATGTACAGTGAAAGGTACTTGATCTCCAGCTCTGTATAGGGCACATAAATAAAACCAATTATTGCTGTAACTCAAGCCTCTGTACATGCACTCACTCTCATATGCTCCAACAAGCCATTTTATCCTTGGCTAGTTGGGCAAAAAATCCTCTCATTAGAATAGTTTAAAAATATAGGTAATCCAAAAATGTCTCATGTCGTTCGAAACCTGTGTAACTTAATTTTTTTTTAAACTTGCATCTTTTATATGCAAATATATTCAATGCGGACTAGAGCTTTTAAAGGATAGCCAAGAATGAAAATTCTGTCATCATTTACTCACCCTCATGTTGTTCCAAACCCAATTTTTGTTTATCTTCAATGTACAAATAACAATATTTTTATGAAACCTTACAGATTTCTGTCCCTCCGTTGAAAGTCTGTACCACCAAAACGTTGATTCTTCCAAAATCTCATATAAGCATTGCAAAAGTAATACATATGAATCAAGTGGTTTTCAAAGATGAATAAATGTCTTGTGGTTTTGGTACAACATGAGAGTAAGTGATGATCAAATTTAAATTTTTAGGTAAAGTAATCTTTCAAAGTTAAAAAAAAGGATTAAAAAGCACCATAAAAATGTTGCATATGACTTAGATATCAAAGCCATTATTGAATCCGTTGAGACTCGCTGCGAGTCAGAGAGTTAAACTCAAGAACCAGATCTCTGATTCATAAACAAATGATTCAGACTGGTTTTATGAATCAAATCATCCGAATCATTAAAAATATATATTTCAAAAGAATTCATTGTCTACAAGTCTCTACTTCTCTAAGTGCCATGGACCTCTAGTCTAGATGTCAAGATTGTTGTGAAAAACAAATTAAAAAATGTCCTTTTTGTTACACAAACCTATTGTTTGGCTGCAGAAGTCTTGGAACAGTGCGCAAGTCGTATGAACCACCTTTATGGTGCTTTTGAAAGCACTAGTCAATGTTTATTGTTGTATTTTAAGCTATGCTGTTTACTGTCTCTCTGTTATTCTGTTAGAACAGCAGTTAACTTCTGATTCCTCCTGTTTCTGTCAGTCATACACAGACTTTACCAGTTGTTTGGCTCTTTTGTTTTTCCCTTGCCGTCTTGGTGGCGACTAGGATAAGTTCAGGTCTCCTCAGGCTCAGACTATGTTTTCTTTCTCTTCAGGGAGAGGAAAGGGTGTAAGAAATCATCAAAAGTATCTGCCCTGTAGGAGGAAGACGTATCTTTAAAGCCCCCACCCCTTCTTCCTCTGCTGTCTCTCCATTATGACCTTGCTGGCATCTGAGAGGTCGCTGCTCATCCGCAATAAGTTCCGTTCAGGTAAGAACAAAGGAAGGACCGCACGACTGTATCCAAGCTGCACTGTTAAAAAAGTATTGTAATTTTACAGGAAATTCCTGGCGACTAATTGCTGTAAATTTACAGCTGATATATACAGAATTTTTACTGTTTTTAATACAATAAAGTACTGTATTTATACAGCTACTGTAATTATAGTAGCGTTATTGCAGTAAAATGCTAGACTAGATAAACCAAGCCTGATTTGCCGGTGATTTGATTTCGCCCTGCAACTCTTCTGGAAACCTGTATATTTATTTCTACTGCTTCTGTTACACTTTTGCGGGAACCAATCACAGACTGGCTTATCCACCTGGCATGCTATTGGAAGGTTTAACACGATGATGGATAGAGAAGTGATGAGTCATTGCCTGTTGATCACCTCTTGTAGTCTGATTGGTTGAAGAACTATCCAATCGCGTACAGAGTCATTTGAACAATGCTTGTTTGATCGCGCCTCTTGTGCAGTAGAAAAGAGCAAACTCCCCAGACCAATGTTCAATCTTAAATTGAGCTTGGTCTGGTGATAGCCAGACAAGTAAAATGTTGTAATTTATTATAATTTTCTGTATATTTACCAAGCGGCAACCTCCCACGATCTCTCTTGAAGCCGATACGGAAGTGATGTAAATTGCAATTCATCGACTGGCCACTAGGGACAGGCTCCAGAAGGGAGCAGAATCTCATTGAGCTCCATGTTAAAATTCCCAGCTCTATAGCAGAAGAAAAACATGTTTACAGCCTGGTACAAATTGCTAATTTGTGACAACTGTGAGGGGGGTGAATTTTCTTTTAACTCATTTGTTTACGTTATATAAAGCCTTAAAGTTCTGCATAATTAAGGGCGTGGTTACTTTGAGTGACTGGTGGATAGCCATTTAGACGCCGTCTATAGTCATTGCGTCACCTAAGCTCTGCCCACATCCCGCCTTTTTCGCTCGCAAGATGGCAACACCCAGCTCATCTCTACTTTAAGCTTCAGAATGGCTTATCGGAATCCTATGGGTGACGTCACGGACACTACATATTTTTTTACTGTGATATTTACATTAGTTTAGAATTCTTTCGGTGTTGACTGTAGTGAATATAGTTTTAAGTAAAAGAGTAAGAAGACGCCACCTGAAACTAACTTCACTGCGGTCAGTTCAGGAGGTTTCTACCAGGAGCGAGTGAGTCGAGGCGAGTTGAGCTAACTTAGTAAGGACTTAACATTAGCTAATGTCACTGAAATATACCAAACGAAACAATCAGCACTCACTCAGATCACCGGTATTAATATATCCATACATTTATAAAATAATTTTCATGTTACATACCTGAGATGTTCCTTCCTCCAAAAATGTTTGAATACTTCTGGTACCGTTGGTCGCGTTATTTCAATTGCATTTACAGCAAAAACCTAAATAAAATTTGTTGTTGTAAAATGTATTGCAAACAGTACGGGTCTGAAAGCCCACATGTGCCGTCTGTCTTAGTTGGTGGTGTAAGTTCTGATGATGCTCCTAGTGACTGTTCTGGTGATGGGAGTCTGAGTAAAGCTCTTTGAAAACCCTGGTGAATATAGCTGGTCTTAAAAAGCAGAGGCCTGTTCCACAAAACAATTTTACCATATAAGCCAGGCTTTTTTTTCAGTTCGTCTGACTCAATGTCAGGTGATTTGGTTCCAAAAAGCAAATTTAACATAGCTCAAGCTCAGTCCCTCTGGTGCTGGGCAGGCTAACTGGCCGACAGTAACACAATAATATCCCCACTCACTCTTGCGCATACCATGATTTGACTTTATTAACCACTATCAGTATTTGTACTAAGATTTACAGATGTAGAATATAGTTATGCACTGAGGAATACAGCATTAAAATGCACAAATATAGTTTGACATAGTGGATAGATTTAATCCATGATAGACCTTTAGGGCTACTTAATTAAGAACACATCAAATGATCTTGACTCATTAAACATGGGTCAAATTAGTGGGATTGCGTGAACTTAAATGCTCCTTTATGGAACCGCTTTAGCCCCAACTGATTTGTTAGGTTAATTCAATTCAGGTTTTGGACAGTAATTTTCTAAGTGCACTTTATGGAACAGACCTAATAAGTTGAGGATGGGCTTGCTTGTATATAGAGAATGTAATTTTCTGAATGAGCTACTCATGCAGCTTTATGTAACTAAAAACTGTGCTGAATCAATAGGTTTTTATAACTTTTAGTACATTCAAAGTCTTTAAACATTCAGACAAGGCTGTCAAACCTTAATGTAACACTCATTTCAGTGACATGAATTAAAATGTCAATAAAATTTCAATTTAAAAAAGATTTCTAAATTCAGTTCAGTCCTGTTGTGCATTCTCAATGCACCATATTATAAAATGTGGAGATTGTGGATCGAAAAATTGTACCAATCGAGCCGTCTTCATGAGGTTCACGAGGTCTATCACACTTCCCCATATTGTAAAAATGGGCCCGGCAGTACGAGTCTCTGTGAAGGACATGTGGACAGTAGACAGATTGTCTTTGTTGGTTCCCATCTGTGGTTGGAACCCCTTCAAAAGCGGTGCCCTCTCTTCTTGGGTTCCCTATACACATCCTGCTGGCAAGATTCTCAGACAAATGTCCAGCTGCACTCTTCGGTAATAACAAGACCCTTCCCTCAAAAATGCATTGAATTAACACTTTTTAAACTTAAACAGTTCAGCTAATATTCTAAAAAGGTCATTTTTAAAAGGAGGATCACATGTATAGACAGCAAGGAGATCAGCTGTGACCTTGGATATGCTGTGTTTGTGTGCTGTGCTGTGTTGTGAGAAAGATGGCTGCCTCTCTAGCAAATCCTGATCCACAGTTTAAACAAAGGGGAAATGTATACAATACATTTGGACATTTAAGATTTATAACAAAATTGTCATTCATTTCTCTTTGACTGTTTCATTTATGCTCCAGCAATTGATGAGCAAATACAAAACTGAAGTGATTTGAAATGTTTTATTTTGGATGAACCTAGGAAACTTTGCTAATATTTATGAAATGTATATTATATAGCCAACACATATTGCTTTGCATTATTGCTTTGCCAGCTATACCAGGTGATTTATCTATTGCTTTCGCCATGTGTTGATTAAGCAGTAAATAATGAATTAGCCATGCAGGAGCCTATTATTGTTGTGATTTGTTTTTAATAATTACATTGTTTCACATTTTACACGGCTGCAGTGGGTTTTAAAAAAAAAAAAAAAATTCCAAAGAGCCTTGTACTATGAGATACTTATTGAAGTATATAAAAAAAATATTGAAAACTTTCCCTCTGTTGTGTTTCTCAAAAAAACAACAACAACAAAAACAATAATTAAACAATATTTAGACTTAATTGTTTATTCTTTTTTTAATACCCCACTGCTAATCTGAGAGATATCAGTGAAATTGGTGTCCTGAGAAATAACACTGGTCTCTGTGGCAGCTTTAGGCTCCACCAAAAAAAAGAAAAAAAGAGAAACCTTTAACAGCCTTTAGTGTTTTCATCTTTCAGGCCTGAAATAACCCCCCAATGATAACACAATTACCTTATTAAAATAACTACATTTAAAAAAACAGATATTATTCAGGTTGTGAATCTAAAAGCCAAGCTGTAAGAATAAAGAGTAAAGACCCTTTTAAAAGATAATATAAATAATATAAAAAACATATCTAAGTGTTTGGTCTCAGGGGGCACTTTTGACTCAATTATCAGGAAATAGGTTTTATCAAACAGCACAGATTCTGCCTAGAAAAGGTCAACCTCTAAAGTTTCTCAAACAAGAAGGATAGAGAAGCCACAGAGAAGCCAACAATCACTTTAAAAGAGTTAAGTGGCTGAGAAACGGAGTGAAAGTGAACCAGTCAACCACAGCTACAGGGCTGTTTACTTCCAAAAAGGGACTGCTAAAATATATTAGGGAGGGTATTGACAGATTAATCCTCTCATTCCCACACACTTTAAACCATATACAAATTTAGGGATCAAATATTATTTGTAAACGAAAACAAAAATATTTAAATAATACAAAAATTATTTGTATTATTTAAATATTTAATTGAACTTCAGAATGTATTTGGTTTGTCCCTCTATTATATCACTGATAGCAGCATTTTAGGGTGCTTTCACAAATGCCTCATTTAGTTCGGTTGAATCGTACTAGAGTTCGTTTCCCTCTTTGGTGCGGTTCGTTTGGTCAGGTGTGAAAGCAGAAATCGCACTCGGGTGCGCTCCAAAAGCGGACCAAACAAGTGTACTGAGACGTCCTTGAAGAGGTGGTCTCGGTACGCTTTCAAACGAACTCTGGAGCGGTTCGTTTGTGGTGAGAATGTGATCCGACCTCGAACAGAACCAACTGCAAAAGTACTGATCATTTTTAAACTAAACCAGCTGCCGTGTTTTGCTGCGCTGACATTATGTGCATGACATTACCTGATAGATTCTTGGCAATATTTTTGGAAGATGAGCATGTCAGAGTTAAGAATAATTAATGCACGCCTCCGCTTGAAGTGATGAGCGATGCGCGCTCTCCGTTTGCAGTGCGTTAGAACTTTGTTTTCAAGTCGCATTCAGACTTCATTACAGAAATATATTGTTTGCATAGTGTGGTAAATACACACAATGTAGTAGATTATGGCCAGGGACAAAACCAGCCCGTGCAGTCGTCTCTCCATAGTTTTGTTGTTTGCTGGCTTTTCCTCTTCTGTTGGAATTTTCCCACATGTAAATTTTGACCAATCAAAAAGCAGTTTAGGATATACGCTATTGCCAATAAGTGATGTGGATGTTGTCATGTGCCTGTATTTTGGTTAGTTTCAACTGGATCGGACCAAAGCAATCAGTGTGGTGTGAAAAAAACCCAAAAAAGCAGAAAAATTTAACAATTTTAAATTGTTTGCCCTTGGTTCGGACCAAATGAACCGAATTAGAAATGTGAATGCACCCTTAGGGTCTGTTTACACTTGTCATGTTTGGTTCGATTAAAACAAACCCTGGTGCGATTGCTCGGTTAATGCCGTTCATTTGATCATATGTGAACACTGCCACCCGAACCCTGGTGAGCACCAAGTGGACCGAGACTGCTAAAAAGATGGATCTCAGTCCACTTCAAAATGAACTCTGGTGCGGCTCGATTGATATATGAATGCTACACGGACCAAAGACATGTAAACGAACCAAAAACAGAACGTAATGTCACAAAATGTGACGCTACAAGTCAGCTGATTTGACGAAGCGGAAAGATCAGTGTATCCAAAATGAGTAGAGGGCGACGTATGTGGAGCAACGAGGAGGTAAAGTGCCTCATCAATATTTGGTCCGACGAGCATGTTTTGAAAATGCTCGAAAAACGCACAAAAAGCATACCTGGTTCTTCTCATCAAAGGACCTGTGTTGCCCATTAGTCGGTACAGACGACGAAACTACCGTCTCTTTTGCAGCAGATCTGTGTCTCTGAATACAACGGAGGAACTCCTGCTGCTGTTTTAATTGTTTTGAACATTTTATGAGCTCTGTGTGAGCTGGTAAAAATAAAACCATATGTACACGCATAAGATGATCGTGTTTAATCCAGCACACAGCATTGTTTTGAATGTTTGGTAAGCAAGTTCTGTTGCAAATTATACAACATAAAGCCAACCAAACTAACTAGTTAAGTTTGGTAACTTAAGGTTCGCTGTTAAAAATGCCAATGTGAAAGCTAAGCAGACCAGGGGTTTATTGCACAAAACTAGGATAAGGGACTAAGCCGGGATATCTTGGTGATCTTGTCATCTGTATGCAAAATTTAGTACACCGCTGTAAGTGTAAACGTACCCTGAAGGCACACTCACACCACGAACAATAACGATAACGAAAGATAACTGTAAATTAGCGAATTCAGCCAGGATCACCAAGATATCCCGGTTTAATCCCTTATCCTAGTTTTGTGCAATAGGCCCCTTGACTATATGTTTTATTTTTGTTTGTTTTTTTGTCCGTAAATAAACCAAACAAACCAAACTACCTGTGAATGCAAACCTTAATGTAAAACCTGATTATCATATTCTTTAGCATGATTTGAGAATTATTCAATCCTGAAAACATATTTTTTTTGAGGATATTTGTGTGTGTATTTATTTTTGTACTTTGATTTTCTAAAGTGTGTATAGAGACACTAAAGCTCGACTTGACTTGTATACACTATATTGCTAAAAGTATTGGGATATGCCTTCACTTCATTGAATTCAGATGTTCCAATAACTTTAATGGCCAAATGTGTATAAAATCAAGCACCTAGGCATGCAGACTGCTTCTACAAACATTTGCACAAACAAAAAAATGGGGTCGCTCTCAGGAGCTCAGTAATAGGTTGTCAGTGGAAATTTTTGACCATTCTGAATCTAGAAGAGCATTTATGAGGTCAGGAACAGATGTTGAACGATAAGGCCTGGCTCGCAGTCCCCACTCTAATTCATGTGTTCTATCAACAAAAAACATATAATAATAATAATAATAATAATAATAATTATATATATATATATATATATATATATATATATATATATATATATATATATATATATATATATATATATATATATATATATATATATATATATATACACTGTAAAAAAAATTTGCTCCAATTGAAAATTTTCTAGTGACTGATCACATCTAAATTTTTCAGTTGGCCGAACTGAAATTTTGTGAATTAATACATTTTTCAGTTGGCCAAATTGAAATTCTGTGAATCGATGCAATTTAAATCACAGGGAATTCAATTTGGCTAACTGAACAATTTAGATGTGATAGGTCACTTGAAATTTTTCAATTGGAGCAACTTTTTTGTTTTTTTACAGTATATAAAACAAAACAATCTGAAATCACAATATATGATTTTTTTTTTTTTTTTTTTTTACGATTTATTTGTATGATACAGCTGCAAATAGGTATTTGACCACCTGTCTATTAGCTAGAATTCTGACCCTCAAAGACCTGTTAGTCTGCCTTTAAAATGTCCACCTCCACTCCATTTATTATCCTAAATTAGATGCACCTGTTTGAGGTCATTAGCTGCATAAAGACACCTGTCCACCCCATACAATCAGTAAGAATCCAACTACTAACATGGCCAAGACCAAAGAGCTGTCCAAAGACACTAGTGACAAAATTGTACACCTCCACAAGGCTGGAAAGGGCCACGGGAAATTGCCAAGCAGCTTGGTGAAAAAAGGTCCACTTCTGGAGCAATCATTAGAAAATGGAAGCAAATAAATATGACTGTCAATCTCCCTCGGACTGGGGCTCCATGCAAGATCTCACCTCGTGGGGTCTTAATGATCCTAAGAAAGGTATGAAATCAGCCCAGAACTACACATGAGCAGCTGGTCAATGACCTGAAAAGAGCTGGGACCACCGTTTCCAAGGTTACTGTTGGTAATACACTAAGACGTCATGGTTTGAAATCATGCATGGCACGGAAAGTTCCCCTGCTTAAACCAACACATGTCCAGGTCTGTCTTAAGTTTGCCAATGACCATTTGGATGATCCAGAGAAGTCATGGGAGAAAGTCATGTGGTCAGATGAGACCAAAATAGAACTTTTTGGTCATAATTCCACTAAACGTGTTTGGAGGAAGAAGAATGATGAGTACCATCCCCGAGAACACCATCCCTACTGTGAAGCATGGGGGTGGTAGCATCATGCTTTGGAGGTGTTTTTCTGCACATGGGACAGGGTGACTGCACTGTATTAAGGAGAGGATGACCGGGACCATGTATTGCGAGATTTTGGGGAACAACCTCCTTCCCTCAGTTAAAGCATTGAAGATGGGTCGAGGCTGGGTCTTCCAACATGATAATGACCTGAAGCACACAGCCAGGATAACCAAGGAGTGGCTCTGTAAAAATAATTTCAAAATTCTGACGTGGCGTCTCCAGACCTAAACCCAATAGAGAATCTTTGGAGGGAGCTCAAAATCCGTGTTTCTCAGTGACAGGCCAGAAACCTGACTGATCTAGAGAAGATCTGTGTTGAGGAGTGGGCCAAAATCCCTCCTGCAGTGTGTGCAAACCTGGTGAAAAACTACAGGAAACGTTTGACCTCTGTAATTGCAAACAAAGGCTACTGTACGAAATATTAACATTGATTTTTTTGGGTGTTCAAATACTCATTTGCAGCTGTATCACACAAATAAATAGTTAAAAAATCAAACATTGTGATTTCTGGATTTTATTTTATTTTTTTATAGTTTACGTCTCTCACAGTGGACATGCACCTACGATGACAATTTCAGACCCCTCCATGATTTCTAAGTGGGAGAACTTGCAAAATAGCAGGGTGTTCAAATACTTATTTTCCTCACTATATTACAAAAACATTTCAAACATATAATAGTGATATCAACGGGTGCTATAGTTAGTAGGATATATCATAAAACTTGACCTATCATTATGCATCTATGTCAATATATGATCAGAGCACACAAGTTATCATAATTACTATAAATTGCCAAGGCACTCAGTGAATTTTTAATCCCAGAATTCCAACCTGATTTGGCCTGATGCCACTCAGCATGTCATTCTCTTCCAAAGTAAAGTAAAAAGAGGAAGAATTTACTTAGCACGATTGACAGCGAGAGAGGGAGTGAAAGACAGACAGCGAGAGGGTGGGGGGGGGAGAGAGAGAGAGAGACAGCTGGACGGGGGATGGGAAGGATACAGAAATAGACATTCAGAGAGATAAATAGTTACCCCCTTCCTCTTACGTCCACTCTCAGATCTCAAAACTCAGCACAGAGGTGCATCATGGGGCAGGCGACTCCTCCCACCTCTGACCTAGCTCTAATTCACCTGCTGGATCAAGCATTTGTTTGTTTGTGCAGATCTTGTTATATATGTGCCACAAACAGTGATTGCATTATTGACTAGGATAGTGAACAGTGTATGTTATGTGAACAGTGTATGCCTATTTCATCCTTTATGAGAGAAATTGACATCCAAGTGCTGCAATTTAGGACAAAAAAATGTTGGTTTTACAGTCATAAACTGAGATATATAATCCACAGAGTAACACTGCACAATCCTTAAGGTGGGAAACTCAGGCTTAAAAGTGTTATAAGTGAAATACAAAGACTGTATTTGAAATAAAGTATTGCAAATATAGTTTTTATTGTATAGTAATACTTTTTTTTCTTTCAGTTTTGCAGTTGAGAATACAGAACCGCAAACAGCAGAATGAGCTTAATGCAGAGTCTGGTGAGTCTCTGTGTGTGTGAATTTTGATCATTGTGCTTGACCACAGTAAGTCAATGAAATTTCCCCTTATGGGGCAGGAAGATCATAATATATTTGATTCACACTTTTCAAACCAGCTGGACTGCTCTCTTTATGCATTTTAGTTATAAATAATAGCTTTATAACAGCTTGTCTTTTTGTTCTTTCTCAATTTCTCTGTGCTCTCTAGGTACAAAGGCGTCTGTCCCTGATAAAGTTGGGGAGAAAGAACCCAGCAGTGCTTTGGTGAGCTATTATTTATCTATGTTTTTGGAGAAATAGTAAAATATAGACCAAATTTTAAATATATATTTCCATGAAATGATTATGTAAAACTGGATTTGAGGAAGAAGTTCTAAACTAAAACTATAGTCGGATCTAATGGCTTTCCCGCTTGACACACTCCAGGCACAGTATGTGTATTCCTTTGGTTTATATGAAAACAGACTGATGTGAAACAGAGTGCCAGTGTAGATAAGAAAACTACTTAGAGATGCCAAAATGGTCTGATAACTGACATGACTTGGTCTTCAAACTCTTTAGCATAATTTAATGTTTGTAATTACATGTCTAGTTACTGTCGCAAACTATTAGTATTAGCCGTGAAACACTGTTAGCTCAGTTAATTATGTTTAGTAAGACAGTAAACAGCAGCTGGTTCAAGATAATTACTGTCAGGAGGGAAAATGTATTCTTACAGGAGAATGTTACCACACAAAGCAAACAATTAGTTCTTTTCAGAAACCTCACCCACGTGCTACCTTTCATTAACAGTCAGAGAAAATAAAGGTTTACAGTATTTGTTGATGTTTGTTTTCTGATGTTGATTTGACTGGGTTTTTTTTCCCAACGCAGCGTCAGACAGATGATGATGCCACTCAGAAGTCGCCCCCTAGTGGCCTGACTGCTCAAACTGCACCAGGTGATGCCACTGACAGTTTGCCGATATTTCCTGACCTTCAGTTATTAAAGAATATCCCAATACTAGTACTGAACAAAGCTGTAACCTTCCTTAAAGCTGGAACGAGCGGTCTGTCCATTAGCCATTCACGTATCCATCGGTCCCCATTCATCAAACAGCTCTTTGTGTTTGCAAATCATTCAGCTGAAGGTCCTTCTGTACTGCACTTATTATCAGTAGCTTTCTGAATGCCTGAATTGGATTACCCAACAACAAAATCTTTTGTGAAAAATCATTCATATCTGTCTTTAAAATATTCCTCCTCTTCTCCTCTCTTATTATAAAGCAGAGCAATTGATCTTCCATTTACATTCCCCATCTTTCACTATTAATTTTGTTCTCTCTCTGAATCTCTTTTTTCATGTTTTCACTTTCTCTCTTCGTATGTGTCTCGCTCACAGACAGGAGTTATAGTGGAGCTCACAGGCAGAAGAAGGCTCGTCTGGCTGAGGATCTGAGTGACAAAATTCAGAGTCGACCTGGACCACTTGAACTCCTACAGAGGCACATTCTGCCTCTAGAGAACAGTGAGTCATTCAAAATAACTGAAACTGATGCCTAACAAAATACTAAACTCAAACTAAATATGGTATGTACACACACACACACACACACACACACACACACACACACACACACACACACACACACACAGAAACAAATACTCTCTTATATAATAGTTATATATACTTATCATAATTTTTTTTGTGATTAACTAATTATTTTTGGAACTAAGAGAGAACGCTATAATGCATATTTACAAAAATGTTGGCATCATCAATGAGTGTATATACTGTACGTACAGTAAAAACACCAGTCAGATGTAAAATGTATGCAACAGTAAAAATCAGTGACAGTATTTATACAAACAAAAAATTTTTGGAGTACATGCTAAGCAAGAAGGCTAATCGGTTAGCGGTATGCTAGGCCTGTATGCTAAGTTGATAGCTTGTAAAACATCAACCTACTAAAAATAAATTCAGTCTATAGCTTCGGGTTATGTTAATTAATTTTAACATTAATGATAATAGTTTTAATGGACATCAATCAATCAATCAACTTTATTCATATAGCGCTTTTACAATCACGATTGTGTCAAAGCAGCTTCACAGTGTCAAACAGGACAATATTGCATAAAATTAGATTTGGCTGTAGTCGTTCTGGAGAAAACAGTGATGTTATCAGCTTATTTTAATTTATCATATAGCGACAATGTTGGCAGATCAGTATAATAGTTTATAGAATTAAATAAAACCTAATTCATTCATTTTATTTGTATATTTAGTTAAATAAATTTGATCATAATTTTAGTGTCCCCAACTGAGCAAGCCAAGCCAAAGGCGACAGTGGCAAGGAACCAAAACTCCATCAGGGCATGATGGAGAAAAATAAAACTTGGGAGAAACCAGACTCAGTCGGGGTGCCAGTTCTCCTCTGGCCTATTAACACACCGTGTATGATTATTATTCTGGCAACCTTACAGGTCAGAAATCATATTAGGAATATTCATATATTTTCAAATACATATCGGAATATTCAAATTTTCAGGGTATCACGCAATAGAGGGGTCGCCATCTAACCTATGACATGATAGAATAGGTCAGATGGCATACACATCATAAAATAGCCTACACTGTAAAAAAATTGTGTTGGTTTTTGTTGGTTTAACTTAAAAAAGTAAGTACCCTGGTTGCCTTAAAATTTTGAGTTTATTGAAATTAAAAATGTGAGTTTATACAATGAAGGAAATTTGTTTAATAAATAGAAACTTAAAATATTATTGTATCTAAACCACATACAAAATGTGATAAATCATCTATTTGGCATGTTTCTCTGCGTCATCAGAAATCAAACACACACAATTACCCAATATGCTTACAAAGTCTTTTAATAATATTTTAATGAATGTTGCCAAATCTCAAAAATTTTTCATTGTATTAACTCAAAATTTTAATTTCAATGAACTCAAAATTTTAAGGCAACCAGGTAACTTTTTCTAAATATTTTTTTATAGTGTACTAATTAAGAGTTTTTTTAGCTAATGAAATTCACTTCTAGGCAGACTCGATTCAGCGAGCAGACCACATTGTTCATAATATCAGCCCTGATCAGATCCAGTTGACTTAGAGGCTTTCAAAAGATTTCACACAGAGTGAAATGCAAATTTAAAAAAAATGATAAAAATTTAATTGTAATGCATATTGTACATTGCTATTACAGATAAAGCTACATTTTTGTTCATATGGTTATGCCACCAAAAATCATAAAAATAAATCTTTAAAAAAAATACTCACAATGTTTAAAAAACCTGCATTATTATCTATTACCGTTCCACATTTCCACATAACATTTAACTTATACCCAGCATTGTTACAGAAAGCTTCACACATAACCATTTTCTCTGCCTCAGCTGCTTCTTTGCCATCAGATGTTTTTGAAGATGACAACTCCTCTTCTGCTTCTGCATCTCCCGAGCAACTCGGGATGCACCAGTCTCCTGGCTTCTTATCGTCACCTGGGCAAGGAGGTGACCAATCACCAAGTGATGCGTCACCTATTACTACTCCCATCAGCTCAAACAATGTACAGGTATAAGAGGCGTATAACACCTACCCAACATTAAACACTAAATATTTTGACAAATTACTTTTTGCCTTGTATCTTCTTCTTCAGTTTAAAGATGAAGTCTAATTTTGCAAGCACTGTGGAGCTATCAAATATTTCTCTGTTCATTTGAGCATCCCTACAAGCCGAATATAGCAACACTAGGTCAACCAATGTGGTGATATTTGTTGCTATCTGTTTGCAGTATTTGGGAACTGATGGGCCATTAGTGTCACAGAAATTGCACATTTTACCATTAAAGGGTTATTTCACCCAAAAATGAAAATTTTCTTATTAATTACTTACCCTAATGTCATTCAACACCCCTAAGACCTCCGTTCATCTTCGGAAACACAAATGAAGATATTTTTGTTAAAATCCGATGGCTCAGAAATGCTTTTATTGACACCAATGTCATTTCCTGTCTCAAGACCCATAAAGGCACTAAAGACGTCATTACAAAGTCCATCTCACTACAGTGATTCTACAATAATTTTATGAAGCGACGAGAATATTTTTTGTGCACAAAAAAACTAAATAACGACTTATATAGTGATGGGCCGAATTCAAAACAAAGTTTCAAATGGTTATGAATCAGCGTATAGATTCATGATTCGGATCGCGTGTCAAACTACTGAAATCACATGACATAGGCGATCCGATTGATACACTGATTCATAACGTTCAAAACTTTGTTTTGAAATCAGCCCATCACTATTTAAGTCATTATTTAGTTTTTTTTTCTGCACAAAAACTATTCTCGTCGCTTCATAAAATTATTGTAGAGCCACTGTAGTGATATGGACTTTGTAATGACGTCTTTAGTGCCTTTTAAGCCTAGTTCAGACTACACGATTTTCAAACTCGTTGGGTCACTGCTCTTTTCACACTGCATGACTATCTGGGGTATCATTCAGTCACTGCTGTGTTCACACTGCACGATGGTTTGACGACAGAGGAGTTCACCCTGCATGACTGAACAAGAGGAAGAATCGCCGACAACTCTCTCTCTCCGATGCACAAACTACGTTTCCCAAACACACGTGCGAGGTGACAAGTAAACAACGCAAGATCACATGTGCGTCAGACCGGCGTTCTCACGCGAGATTTAGAATTGTTATTAAAAATGATAAACTGCACAAAGTTTGCTTCAAATTGTATGTGCGCTGATTTGTAGAGAAAAAGAAAAAAGATTATGGCGGAAGAAATTGTTGGAGAGACAGAGGGAGCCAGGATTATGTTCTGCAAAGACAGTTTAAGGGTAAATAAACAATTTTGTAATGTGCTGCTGCTGCTGTGGCTGGATGTGCAAATGTTTGGCCTTTGTTTCTGTTTGATAGAATTATAAATATATATATATTAAAATACTGAAATTCTGCTCTATAACTCCTCCTTGAACCTCCCGCTGCCCTGTATCTCACTCTTTCATTGGCTGTCAGTCATCGCCAAAGTAATTTTCAGTCAGAACGCAGTTCACACAGGAGGAGTTGGAATCGCCGACAGGTCCAGATATTTAGCATGCCAAATATCTCACCGGCATCGGTGACTCATGGGCGATTCTCTCTGATTGTGTCTTTGATTATTCACACTGCGTGATTTTCACTCGCATGCACGAGCACCGATTTGCCTATGATCTCGGGCATTTGTTAGCATGGCGATTTCACAAGACCTGTCGGCGACTCAAAATCGGGCAGTGTGAACTAGGCTTTATGGGTCTTGAGAGAGGAAATGACATTGGTGTCAATTAAGGCCTGTCTAAGCCATCGGATTTCAACAAAAATATCTTCATCTGTGCCTGAAAACGAACGGAGGTCTTATGGGTGTCGAATGACAATTTGGGTAAGTAATTATTGAAAGAATTTTTGGGTGAACTAACCCTTTAAGTTCAGGTTAAATGGCTGGAAGATGTTTACTCAGAATTTTCACCAACAATCATCTCATCTTTTCAAAACAGTGCAGATTGGCGTTGCTCCCGGCAACCGAGTGCATCAGCCAACCAATGACCATGACAGTAACGGGGTCAAACTCCATATCAACAACTGGGCGACCCAAAGGGATGTATATGCCCTCCCAGACACCACCACTGCTGCCAAAGGTAGAGATTTCAAATAATGATTTGTTTTACTCCTTGCCCCATTTCATCATTCATTATTTCCCTCATCCACTCGCTCCTGTAATTTTTCCAAATTATATTACTCACATTCTCCCTCTGTATTCCTCAAGACTGCACAACCTCCAGCTCCATCTTCTCATTCCATTCTGGGTGGGTCCTTAACTTCATCCCGCCCTCCAAGGCCACGAAAGCCTCGTGATTCCAAACCTAAAATGAGGAAGCTGAAATACCATCAGTACATTCCCCCAGATCAAAGGACTGGGACTGGAAGTGGAGCCGGAAATGCTTCGCAAAAAAATAACAACAGTCAGGCTCCGTCCACGGATTCCTCTTACTCCCACCTCTTGCAACAACAGCAGGTGTTCTTACAACTACAAATTCTTAACCAGCAACAACAGCTTACGGTGACAAACAGGTAAACATCCAAACAAAGCTTCCATGAAAAAGACCATGATTTGTACAACTGAAGCCAGGTTGCACAATTCATGATTTTGACATCATCTTGAGTAAAAGCCATGCCATACTGTGCAAAATCATTCTTTCATGCTAGTCTGTTCAGTCAGAGCTGCTGCTGGCCAAATTAGGTGGGTGGGATGGGGTTGAAATCCTCAGACTAGATGGCTGTAACCATCATACACAATATGAAATCTAGCAAATACAATCTCCCAAAATGTGTAGACTGGCTCTGACTCAAGGCACTAGCATCAACTTGTAAATTGGGGGCTAAAGTCTGGGTAATAGTGTAATTCAATGCTTTGTGATCTAATATTGACGGTTTTACCTATAACACATCGTTTGCGATCCCCAAAATCTGTCTAAGAGAGCAAAATCGTAGATAGCATAGAAATCGTACAGTGCAAACAAAGTGTAAGATATCCTACTCTGTGATGTGAATGGTATTGTGGAAACAATTACTTACCTATACTCTACATTTAAATAATAGTGAGAACCATTTGAAGATTTCTGGAACTACACCTCAAAGTTCCCCACAATCTGGAACCCCTTCAACAAACCCCTCTACTCCTGATACAAGTCCCGTCCACCAGGCAGAGTTACTCCCCTCAAACCTTGACGACTTAACGGTAAGAATCTCATTGGTTAAGATTACTTAATCTAGATCCAGGTGAGTAGGTGTCCAATCCTGCTCTGTGAGGGCTACTTCCTCCAGAATTCCAATACTTCTCCAAAACACCTACATATTATTTTCAGTTAATCATGAACACTTTGATTACCTGCTTCTTGGGTGTTTGATTAGGGATAGAGCTAAACTCTGCAGGACAGTGCCCCTCTGGAAGTAGGTTTGGACACACTTGCTCTATTGTCTAGTCTTCATAAACTGTTTGTATGAACAAGCTTTGTATAGAATACTGACTTTATTTCCTCCTTCTCAGGTGTCAGTTCTTCGTCAGCAGTTGCGGAAACGTGGACTCCCAGTTTCCGGCACTAAGCCAGCGCTACTAGAGAGACTCCGTCCTTTCCAGATGCCTCGTCCCCCGTTAACCCCTGCTCCACTTTGCCAGCTAGGGGCCACACCAGAAACCTCCCACCCTGCTGGCCTCAACCAAATCCCTACCAGCGTAGACACCGCCACCAAGCCTGCTCAAATGTACATCCACCCTTCGGGTTCAGCAGAGCAAAGCATAGGTAGTGATAGTTACCTCACTTCTCCTTCTTCAGCTGGCTCCAGTCCTACCTTACATACACCCTCTCCTCCAATGCCTTCTGGCACTACGTGGAGGCCAGGCCAGGCAGTAGATGAACTTAGTGTGGAGCTGGAAATGAGAGAGAGGATGAGGAGCAGACCCAGAGAAGGAGCGAAGGACCCTCAGGTGAGAATGAATAATTGACTATGAGTTAGATTTTTTTGACAATTACTAAAACTGGCACTTTTTTATTCTCTGAATCTATTTAGTCATAAGTACTTTAAGAATTGAATGTACTATTTCATTTTTTTTCAGCTGTGTGGAAGTTCCCTTCATTCGTTCCTGCAACAGGAGCCAGGATGCACCAGAGGGAAACCAGACACAAGCGGACAGGAACTGCTTTTTACGTACTGCACTGGTGAAGGAAAAGTACGTACTTTGAGTATTTAGTAAGACAAGCAGGGACATACTAGTAAGACAGTACTATGACATACTTCTGCACCATTACATGGTTAGTGCACCCAAAAATGAAAATTCTGTCCATTAATTACTCACCCTCATGTCGTTCCAGACCTGTAAGATTTTTGTTCATCTTCGCAACACAAAAGATATTTTTTGAAGATATTTTTTGATCAAATCTGAGCGATTTCTGTCCCTCCATTGAGAGCTACGCAACTACCACTTTGATGCTTTAAAAAGTTCATAAAGAGATAGCAAAACTAATGAATTGAGTGGTTCGGTCAAAATTTTCTGAAGAGACACAATCACTTTAAATGTTGAACAGATAAAAAAAAAAAAATGTATTTACATATAAACATTCATCAACGCACACCTCAGTTATGATAAACGGAAACTCAAGCATGTTCACTTGACGTGCGGGAACCAACGAGGTTCATTCTTGTGTTACGCAGCACGTTTGAGTACCAGACGATTGTTCTCATGGATCAAGCAGGTTTGGTTAAGCCACTCAATTAATATGGATTAGTTTTATGATCTCTTTGTGAACTTTTTGAAGTGTCAAGGTGGTAGTTGCATAGTCTGTAAATGGAGAGTACAGAACTGCCTCAGTTATACCACAAATATAAAGTCTTACGGGTTTGCAACGACATGAAGGTAAGTCAATTTTGAAAGAATTTTGAATGCGGGTAATATTAGGCACACACAAAAAAAATCACAAAAATATATTTCACCACTAAAATAAATTATATTCTTTGTATTTTTTCCTAATATTAGGTGAACTGCTGTCAGCTTTGTGATGCAATTGGTCAAGACTTTGATTTGCCTATGCAAATCACTGCCAGTCCAGCACAGGCATCACCCACTGTCCGAAGTTTGGAAGAGGAACTACAGGAGGCTATTCAAAGAGTGCAGGTGAGTGTTTTTGAGTTTGTGTGCTGTCTGCTGTCTCACAATTACCTATGTTATGCAACTATTGACGTATTGATTGCTGTTCATTAACAATGAGCACTGAGCATTCGACTTCCTGTCCACTCTTTTTCTCACCATGTAAGATGGATCCCACTCAATCCATAGAAGACATTCTGGATGAGACTATTGGTTGTTCAGGTGAGTGAAAATTTGAAAAGTGGTGGGTGAAATATTTCAGGAGAGAGGAGGCAAAGATGTTGCTTACCAATGGCTAAAAACATTTAATTTGAGTACATTTTGATGACATTTTTGGTTAAACGGACATAAGCCCCTTTCACACAGAAATTCCGGGAAATATACTTGTTTGATTTTGGTTCATTCAAACTGCCAGTGATTTTCTGGAATCTGTCTGTGCGTACACACACATCCCTTAAAGATCCCATAAAGACAATGTCTCTGTGGCATCTTAAGTTTGCTTATGATCTGCGATTTCACTTTCTCTTGATTTTTTTTTTGGCATAAACTAGCAGATCACGTACAGATCCACTAAGCCGGTGAGCGATCTCAGCTTTAGCATCATCACTATGACAGACCCCTTATAGCATTGATCCAGCCTTTTGTTCACACAAGCTGCGTTCCAGGACTGATCTCAGCAGTGTTACCATGGCCCCATCCCGGGACAAGTTTGTGTTCACACAGAGGACACTCTAGCAATTTTATGGCAATTTTGGGATAAACGTGCTGTGTGAAAAGGGCTATACTGATATGCCTGTGTTCTCACAGCTGGCAAATAGGTTACATCCGACTAATATTTCAAACACCACTAAGGCCACATTTACACTGCATGGTTCAAGTGACCCAATTCCGATTTTTTCCTCTCATGTCGCACAGATCGGATATGACGTGAACGTGTAAGCAGGAAAAAAATGCATGAATTCCGATATCCTCAGATCGGATTCAGGCCTCACTCATATGTGGTAATAAAGCCGATATGAATCGGATACGTGCATTAAAAAAGGGACGGAGGTAAATGATGTCAACTCAGGTGGACACAAACTGCGATGAAGAGCTCTCCTCTTTTATGAGAGAAATGTTTTGCTGACCTTAAAAGATGTGTGGGAAAGTGCGGAAAGTAAAACAATGAATAATAATTTTGACTGCGTCCATTGCATAACGCGCCGTTTTACTTCCTTTTCCGATTACGAACATCTGGGCTTTTTCGCCAGTGTACAGTTTAAATGAAAATATTGAATACAGGACGCTTTTAAAAGATTATGTAAACGGATTGTCAAAAAAATCTGATATAGTCACCAGTCACGGAATTGTGCATCAAGAACTGCAGTGTAAATGTGGCTTAAGTAACCATGAACTCATGTCTTTATCTTTCAGATAACTCCTCACTCATCACAGACGTCCAATCAGCCACTACCATCCTCTCAGGTTCCTCCCCTGCCTCGCAGCCTGACCAATCACAGCTCACCAAGCGGCAAAAAGAAGACAACTTTCTTTCCTCTCCTCTGTGCTCTTCGCTTCTTTTAGAGCTTCCTCCCTCACCTAACAACGCTCCACCCCTCGGTTCAACCCCAACTCCACTTCCTCCTCCCCCCATCTGCACCACTCCACCATCCAGGTCACTGTCCAGGAAAAGAAGGTCAGAGGTTCTTGTTTTTGACCCTGCTGATTGGCTGGAGACCTTGACCTCTGGCCTGCACCCGTTGACGCCCCCCGCCGCCCCATTTTTAGAGAGCGACTTTGGCCTTGACTCAGACCTGAACGTCAACAGGGTCCTCGACCTGATGGTGGAGCAATGGTGAGGAGGGGGCGTACTGTGTGTGTCTGTATGTGTGTGTGTGGCTAATTGGATGCCTGATTGGAAATTAACCACCTTTCAAATCGTGTACCCTCGAGAGGCGACCCCTCATCCTCTCACGCGTTCCTCCGTTTTCGCATCCATCCATCTCTGTCAACTGATGTGACCAAACAGATCTGACTGGCGTTGACTGCTAACCTCTACTCCACGCAATGTCGAGAGAAAGAGGGAAATTGAAAAAGAGATATGCTTTGGTAACTTGTTGAGAAAGAGCCACAAAGAGCATGCGCACATACACCACACTTTCACAATGATTGTATTTTTATAAAAGCTTTAAAAATGAAAAAAGATTATAATATACAAAAAAGCGGGTTTCCCAGTTGATTTGCCTCTTGCTTCGGTGCCAGACAAACTGTCGGCATGTGGCAACTGTGTGGAGCAGTGGGAGCTTCAAACAATCTGTGTGTATTTACAGGGAAGTGTATGCGCTCCCTGTATGTGTGAGCACGCTTCTCTTGGCTGCTTTATCTGCGCGTGTGTGTGTGTTTGTGTTGGCGCGTACACACTTGCCAGTATTTTCTGTATCTACAATTTCAATGCAACATAAATTAGGTGCCTAAAGCATCCAAATGCACTTGTTTCTGTCTATATTGGTGTACATTTTTTCCATTTAGTATCAAGTTACGATCTGCTTTGTCTGGACTCGTGCATCATGGTACTGATGTTAACCTAAAAGCATTGGCCACACAACAGATCCTCTTTAGATATTAGGGTAGTATAACTCAAGCTACTTTTAGGCAACAATACAGTGCAAAATAAAGCTGGTCTGACGCCAGTATGCACCTTCAGCAGGATTGAAATTCATATTAGGAGAAAATGTGTTTTTAAAAAGCCTAACGTAATTAAGTTGGGAAATCTAAAGGCTTTTAAGCTGATTGATCAGGCTGCCCAGAAAACACTGTGAAAAAGTTAAAGAAGAAATCTTTCAACTGCTACTGTTTGAATTTTCTTAATGGGACCCATATAACATCATCTGCCATTGTTGTTTACAGACAGTTGACCTTTTGACTGCCCGTTGCTTTTATGCATTACTACACAGAGATACGACATATCTGAAATTTCCAAAGAAAGAGAAACATGAACTCCTTATTCTGTCCCAGTCTTATATGTGAATGTATGTGTAAATAGGACAATGTGTTTGATAATCAAATATATTGCCTTGCATTCAGTATGCAGACAGGTGCAAGAGAATCTCAGCATTTGTGCAGCTGGCCATTGTTTATTCTCAAATGAGGATTTTTATGTAACCCTACAAAACACAACTATTGTTTCTTTTAAGCCACATGTCTAAATCAATGACCAATTAACCAGCCAACAAAAGTAGTAATTTATTTAAACTGTCAACTATCCACGTTAAAGTCATACAACTTAAAATAGTAAAATTAAAGTCTTAATTGATTTTCCCACTTGTGTCTGTTTCTTTGTCTCTTCGATTTTTGATTTGGTTACATTTTTATTTTGTGATATTGGTGAGCTCAGTATACAAAAAAGGTTTTATTGTTAAATACATTTGGGTCAAATTACTCTAAGCAATCATGGTGATCACTGTGCTTTCATTTTCTTTTAAATGTCCCTTAGGCTGCCTCATTGATTCATTTCACTGCCCATAATGTTCCTGTAGTGTGGTGTCAGCAGTAAATTTGCTGTACACCATTTCAGTCTATGCCTTCGCTCCTGCTGAAAGTGGGTTGAGCCTCTGTGAAGTTTATTCTTTTAGTTCCCAACATTTCAAGTCAACATTTGTAGATGGTTAGAACTTAGCTGGAGCTTGATTGCCTTTCTGTCTAAATCATAGCGTTAAACTGCACTATAAATCATCTAAGCAGAGGCGGCTTTTGAAGATGCTGGATGGTAGAAATGAAACATACATCAGGCAACCCTTATGAAAAGATCTGCTTTCATATTTGAAACACACTTCACACCAATCATATTAATTCACACCAGCTGATTAACTATTCAGTGATCCTAATAAATACAGTTTACAGAACCATGCATTATGCATTTTTGCTACCTTTTGCAAAGCAGAATTGCTTTAATTACTTCAATGTGTTAATTAGATCGCTCGAAATGTTTGACACGGGCTGTGAGCTCACTAACACAACGTGACAAAGTCAATATACATCTTGATCAAAGAAAATATGTCAAATTGGTGGCAGCTTATAAGAGACATGGCATAATATTAGGATTTATTACAGGTAAAAAATATGTTTCCTTGTTTGGTATAGATTTGGAGAAAATTATGAAGTTTTAATATGCATTACTCTGCAGTAGAGCATATAGATTTTATTTTTATTATAATTTTATAGTTTTAGATTATTATTTATTTTATTACACAGCTTTCTGGAACACTTATTGTGTCTGGTTGACTAGATATGACTCCACTGTCTCCCACTTTTCATACCAATGCAACTAGAAATAGTTCATTGCTGCATATTGTAACTCATCAGCACTAGGTAACTTTTGCTCTCGCGGTCCCCCTACAGTTGGGAAAAAATATTGTCCTCTACTACTGTCGTAAACTGTCATCCTACATCAGGGGATGCGCGCGTGCATTTGTTGACATGACAACCATGATAGCCCTGAACTAGTGATGAGCGGGTTGTCTCATAACTCGCGGACCTAGTATGTCTATTTAATGGTCGTGGTGCGGGCCAAATACCTTCATAAAAGCGGGACCCCCACGGGGTGGAAAAAAGCAGACCCGCGCATCACTAACAGTTACCCTGAACACTGTTCACATGCAGGTGTTCTGCTTGTGCCGCGTGTGAAATGTCTTCATCCCAGGTACAGTGGCATATGTTTCAGCATGTGATATGAATATAATTTCATGAGTTTTATTTTTTTCAAACACCAAATGATCGCGATGCTCATGTTTACAATCCAGCGTCATTATAGTAGCCTAGTCTATCTATTGGTTACCATTTTACAGAATCTATGATACTTCAATTCAATGTTTGAGTGGTAAGTATTAACCATAGCAAGCATGACAGCCAAGTCAGCATCGGTCAAGCACGCCTCCCTCAGCTCACGCCAACGAGCAAATGCTGGCCCAATGTTGATCCTCGTCCTGCCTTTAATCCAAACACTTTTTCATTTCCTCTTATTATTTTCCTCCAACAAAACCGTTGCTTTCTTTTTTTTCTGTGCTGCTTCGGACATGACTCTAACGTAAAACAAACAAACGATAGTTGGGCTCGCACGTCTGAATGTAACCAAGTGGTGGTGGTGGTGGAAGTGACGTGTATGCCATAAAGCAGTCGAATTTTGTAGTTCTTTTTTGTATGATTTAAAACGATACAGACTATGGCAGTGGCAGACGTGTCATTCAACCTATTGTGAGTTGATGTATCATCACAAGAGTCTTGAAAATATATTATGAAGGTTGAAAAGTTACCTAGTGCTTGTTTAAAATGACTCGAGAACAACAGGTTTGAGTCTTTCATTCATCAAGTCCCAGCCTCATAGACAAGGCTGTGCAGTCACCGGAAACAGAAAAGATTAGTTCATCTTAAGTCTTCAGTCCCAGTCTTGTTCTTTTGTCATGTGACGTGACAGCCGTGTTGGATACAGAAATTTGTTTATTCGCAACCTTCCTCACAAACAAGTGCATTTTTTTTTTGTTGTTGTTAAGGTCTTATTTTTTATTTTTTTAGCAAGTTAAATAATTGATTTTCCTATGAATTCTGGACACATTGGGTTGGTCAGAATGGATAGGCATAATACAAGTTTATTGCCCATATCTTCTGATGATTTTATAATAATAAATATATTACAACATGTAGTCAATAATAGGACTGTAATGTTGTATACGTTGCGAGACACTGGGATGAACTGGGAAGTGGTCATGTGACCAAAGAACGAGACTCAAAGTCAGATCCTTGAGAGATGAACTAATGATTTCGGTTTCTGCATTCAGCCTATGAGGACTACTTCTACTTTGAACATGAAGACACGAGAGATGAACAAATTTTTTTTTGTTTCCGGTGACTGCCTTGCCTATGGGGCTGGGACTTGAACGAAGAACTCAAAGACTAGCCTGGCGAGATGAACGTACTCGGTTACTTTCGTAACCTCGGTTCCCTGAGAGAGAGGAACGAGTATTACGTATGGGAAAAACTCCTTTTCTCGAGAATGTGAAGCAAAACTTTTAATAAAGGTATCTATGTAAAGCGCAGTGAGCTGCACGGCCATAGCCCAGCGCGAGGAGCGCTCTGATTGGCCGGGCAGCGGCAACTGCAGGAACCTATGGTGAGGCGGCTGAGAGGAACGAACCAATGGGGGGGCGTTCCAGAAGCCCGCCGAAAAAGGTGCTTATATTTGCATACAGGAGGCTATATAAGACCCTAATTCACCATAGGTGTCAGGTTTTAAGATCGACTGAAGCGATACCTGAGAAGCATAAACACGGCACGGAACGTAATACTCGTTCCTCTCTCTCAGGGAACCGAGGTTACGAAAGTAACCGAGTACGTTCCCTTTCGAGAGAGGTTCCTCGTATTAAGTATGGGAACACAATGTAAAGCGCCGTGTGTGCTGACTGACCCAGTATACCCAAAGCACATGTTATAAACCCCCGAGACACCGACAGAGGCGGCTTATAAGGGGAATGAAGAACCGGAAGAGTCGGTTCGTTTGAACAGCTGATCGGACATAGTCGGATCTTATGATGAAAGAATAGTGCTTAAGGACTAATGTGTACAGGCCAAAACGTAAGGCAATCTGTTTGCCAGGGTCAAGATAGAGCCTAGATGGAGAGAAGCCCTGCTTGTAGAGCTGGAACCTCCAACTTGTAGAATCTGATAAAAGTGGACGGAGAGGCCCAGCCTGCCGCCGCACAGATATCTTCCAAAGAAATGTAACACGACCAAGCCCAAGATGAGGCCATGCCTCTAGAGGAGTGGGCTTAAATGCCTGTAGGACAGGTTAGGTCCTAGACCTATATGCTAGTGGGACTGCATCCACTATCCAGTGTGAGAGACTGTTTCATGACAGCACAAACTTTAGTGCGGCCACCGAAGCAATGAAGAGCTGATCCGACTGCCTGAAGGGGGCGGAGCGCTCTAGATACAATCTCAATGCTCTGACTGGGCAGAATAGGTTTGCGTCTTATTCTCTCTGAGACGCGGGTTAAGCAGTGAAAAGACCTGCATACTGAAGGGGTTGATAGCACTTTCAGCATAAACCATGCCTCGGTTTGAGCACAACCTTGAAGTTGCTGGACCCAAACTCAAGACAGGAAGGGCTCACGGAGAGTGCAGGTAAGCCACCCACTCGGTTAACTGAGGCCACAGCCAGCAGAAAAACGGTTTTGAGTGATATGTGCTTCGTGTTCTGAAGTGGTTAGGAGGGGGAACCCTTCACGGCCTCCAAAACCATGGCGAGGTCCCAAATAGGGACCGAGGTAGGGGCAAGGCGGGCTGAATCTCCTGGCCCCTTTAAGAAAACACACAATAAGATCACTTTTCCCTAGTGAATGTGCCGCGATCGGAGCGTGGCTAGCTGCTATGGCGGAGACACACACCCCGAGTATGGAGGGGGGACGACCCGCATCCATTAGCTCTTGGAGAAAGCGAGCAGTTCCGCCAGTTCGCATGAGTGTGCGTCGATGTTTCGCGTAGCACATTGGTTAGAAAACCACTGACCACTTCAAAGCAGAGCTGCCAGATAGCAGGGGCTCTAGCTTCCGAAATAGTGTTCATAACTTGTCAGATAGGTTCCCGGATACCGTTGATGGGCCATACGTGGAGGGCCCACAGCTCGGGATTGGGATGCCAGACCTTCCCTTTCATTGGCAGAATAGGCCATAGGGCTGTGTCTGACAGCTGAAACAGTTTGGAGAACCATGTGCGGTTCTTCCAAAGTGGGGCTATTAAAAAGCACAGGCTTGCAGCTGGATCGCGATCGGAGGGAACATATAGAGGGAGTCTGGGCCAACATGGGCCAGGGCATCCCTGCGTTTGCAGAAAAAATATTGGGCAGCGTGTGCTGTGCGAGCTGAATCGTTTGCGGGTAAAGGGACCATCCCCCTGGGGACATGGGTCCTCTGGATAACATGTCCGGACCCTGATTCAGAATACCTGGCACGTAAGCCGCCCTTAGGGAGCTCAGATTGTGCTCTGCCCATAAAAGGAGATGCTTAGCCATGCAGTGAAGAGAGTCTGATCTCGGCTGCCCTAGCGATTTTATGTACATTATTAAGACGTGGTGGTTCTTATGCCGTAAGACGCTCGTTGAGTCTTGAGTCTATGACAATGACTGTACTGATAAGCCTGCCCCTCGAAGGCGAATCTCAAGAATGGCCTGTAGTGGGGGTGGGGGGTTATCGTAACGTGAAGTATGCGTTTTTCAGATCTATTGAGAAAACCCAATCCCCGGGGCGAATGTGCGCGAGGATTTGTTTCACCGTCAGCACCTTGAAACGAGCGTGTCATAAGTGCTTTGTTCAGATGCCTGGAAAATGGGCCTGAGACCGCCACCCTTTTTCGGCATGAGGAATTAGCGGCAGTAAAAACGTGACTCGCTAGCGTCGGGTGTACTGTTTCCGCCGCTCTCTCCTTTAACAGTCTCAATGCCTCAGCGAGAAGCACGTGACTGACACTGCTTCTTACAGAGGGCTCGACCACGGCTTGAATCGCGGGGTCTGCGAGCAAAACTGTAGGGAGAACCTCGTTTTATATGTTCAACACCCAATATTATATACCAGGAATGGCCTGCCAGGCCTGGGCTCGTAAAGCCAGGGGTTGAATTAGATTCGGGGGCTGGCCGCTTAGTAATAGGGGCCTGTTAGCCGGGTTGCTTGTGCTGTAACACTGCTTGTAACATGTGGGGATAGTGTTAGTTTTGGCGGTGCAGGCTTTGCAGTGCGCGCGCGCCTCACATTTATATTGTGTGTGCGAGAGTGAACTTTGTGAAAAGTGCTTGGGTGCAGGAGTGCAGACTGTAAAGTGGGCACATTTCCTACATAGAAAGCTCTTTTGTGTGTAGTGTAAACAATGTGCAGTGGCGCACAACCTACGTAGAATACCCACGGTGCAAACCAGTGAGCAAATCCACAGGGGTAAACGCACACAGCATTAGTGTGCAGACGAGCGTGTTAACACAGGCTAGTTGACTGCAATATTTCATCTCCAGTCACTTAACTTAAGGGAACTGGGAGAATGTAAGGAAGTGCGGGTGGTATGTGAGCCATTCCACAATGCCGTTATGCTCTAGTCTAGACTGAAAGCACGCATGCAGACAAGCGTGTTTGACCACAGGCTAGTTGACTGCAATAAGGCTAGTTGACTTTATATGGTGTAATCCAGCCGCGGCGGGATTTATTTGTGATTTTGTGAGGCTGAATTAACAGTGCTTATGTAGGGGTGCACACTGTGTAGTGGACACTTTGTCTACAGTGTAAAAACCTTTCCAGCCGCCTGAATAAAGGGGACTGGAAGTGATAGAGTGAAAAAAGGGCTTAGCTTGGCAGCCATTTTCCAACGCCCTTATGCTCTGACAGTGAGCGCGTGCTATGACGTAAGCCGCGCTCTAGTCAGCAACGCGCTGTGGAAGGGGCGCGCGCTATCATGACAAGGCAGCCATTACAACTTCCTTGGCAGTAAGCGCGCGCTGCAGCGACATTGTTCTTGACATACCCAACAGCCCGAGCTCGCTCGTCTAACTTACTCTAGTATTCTCTGTCCGCAGCGCTTCAGCACGGCGGCGGTAGAATGAGCACGGCGAGAGCTTCGGCTCGAGTTTGTTTATTCACTCTAGTATTCTCTGTCCGCGGCGACAGCGCGACTGAACGAGAATTGGAAGCGTGAGGAAAAACTCTGTCCGCGGCGCTTCTAGCACGGCGAGAGCTTCGGCTCGAGTTTGTTTATTCACTCTAGTATTCTCTGTCCGCGGCGACAGCGCGACTGAACGAGAATTGGAAGCGTGAGGAAAAACTCTGTCCGCGGCGCTTCTAGCACGGCGAGAGCTTCGGCTCGAGTTTGCTTATTCACTCTAGTATTCTCTGCTCGCGGCGATAGAGCGACAGAACGAGAGAATTGGAAGCGTGAGTTAAAACTCTGTCCGCGGCGCTTCTAGCACGGCGAGAGCTTCGGCTCGAGTTAGTTTATTCACTTTAGTATTCTCTGTCCGCGGCGATATCGCGACTGAACTAGAGAAGAGGAAGAGTGAGGAAAAACTCCGTCTGTCCGCGGCGCCTCCTCAGCGCGACGGTATAGTGACGAGAGCTTAGGCTCGAGTTCGCCTATTCACTCTAGTATTCTCTGTCCGCGGCTGTAGCGCGACGGAATGAGAGAAGAGTGAGAACAACTCACAAAGAAGAGCCGCGGCGGCGGCAGAGTGAAGAGAGCTTCGGCTTGAGTGTGCTCATGTCCTCTAACATTCTCTCTTTCCGCGGCGCTATACAGCGCGACGTAACGAGAGCAGAGGGAGAGTGAGAAGAGCTCCGTCTTTCCGCGGCGCTAAACGACGCGGCGGAACGAGAGAGTCCTCGAATAGAACAAGCCTGTAAGCTCTAGAAGTGGCGTTGCAGCGGCAACACACACACAAACACATACAACACTCAACATAGACACAGTATAAAGGATATATAACGCCGGATGGCGTAGCTGGAACGGCAGAGATGGCGGAGAGGGAGTCCGTCCTCCTCAGCTGCAGGTTCCGCTGGTGCCTTTTCAACGGCGGTGCTTCTTCCGGAGGTCAGCGAAGGTATCGCTGAAGGAGATAAAATCTGACACCTATGGCGAATTAGGGTCTTATATAGCCTCCTGTATGCAAATATAAGCACCTTTTTCGGCGGGCTTCTGGAACGCCCCCCCATTGGTTCGTTCCTCTCAGCCGCCTCACCATAGGTTCCTGCAGTTGCCGCTGCCCGGCCAATCAGAGCGCTCCTCGCGCTGGGCTATGGCCGTGCAGCTCACTGCGCTTTACATAGATACCTTTATTAAAAGTTTTGCTTCACACTCTCGAGAAAAGGAGTTTTTCCCATACGTAATACGAGGAACCTCTCTCGAAAGGGAACTAATATTTTCTGTTTCCGGACGCATGTAGCCTGCATGAGGCTGTCACGGACAGACATGATGACGGAACTAACGGCTCGAACCAAAAGTCATCATGAGGTGTACTAATCTTTCTAGGGAACAGACGTGGTTAAATGTGAAGTGACGAAAGAAAGAAATATTTGGGAGGTGAGGTGAACTGCCTAAAGCAAGCTGAGCAATTAATTAATCATTTCTTTCTTAAAGTTTGGCCATGACTGACTGCATTAGCTTATAATTTATTTTTTATTCCAAAAGTAAATGTGTTGAAAAATGTAGGCTAACGTGTAACATGTTAATTAGATTCTGCTTAAATAAACGAAATTGCTTAATTTTGCAGAACGTGATTCAAAGATCCAGTAAAATGATCCGAACTTCCCACTAATGTCCCGAATCGCAATGAGCCTGGAGTCTCCAGCCTCTGACAGCGTGCTACGGTATGTTCAGTTAGACATGTACACAAAATCAATACTATCTAACAATGCAATAAGCCTACTGTCACATATAAAAAAAATAAACAAAAAACATACTCACATTGCTTCATTCATGCTTCCCCACATGAGCTGAATATTCCTTACAAATAAAGTTCATCCACGTATTCATAATATTAGAATCCGAATGAAGCTTTTGTGGTATGTTTACTGCTTAGAAATTCGATGCGGTTTAACCTAACTAGGGGCACGAGATGGTGGGCGTGGCTACAGAATCAGGCGTTCTTTTTCTGTTATCAAGGTGTGTGGCATATTCTGAAATTGATAATTTACTGGGCCTGGTGTCAATAAAAGCTTTTCTTTGACTAACAAGGAAGTGTTCAGCTCTAAAACTTACAGGATATTTTTATATCACCGTGACCTTTTATAGGCTATATCAAAAGATCAAGGGAAAGTTGATTTCTCAATTCATGACCCCTCCAAGTTTTTTGGCTTTTAGTCTTATTTACTGTTTTCTATAAGCTAGTCTGCTCCAAAACAATGTCAAAATTCAAATTTAGAAGATAGCATTCAAAACTAACAGTCTATCACTTCCATGGATCAATAATTTTGATGACATCACTCTGCATTTTAACTTCCCATCAGATTTCCTGTCCAATCAAATCTCTCTTGAATCAGCGTCCTTCCACTACATTATAAATAGACGCTAGAGCTGAGGCTGAAATCACTTGTTCACACATTACTATTTTGTAGGTGCACTATATAGGACACTAGGGATAGGGAATGATTGAGACAGTGTAAATATTTTCCATTGGGGCAAATGAAGTCTGGTTTCACGTTAGCGTCACGCGAACCTAGCCTGACAAACCAGACCCACATCAAGATGTTTGGTCTGGAAACTCACCATAGAAAGGGCTCAATCCGAGGGGCGGGATAAACGGTTGTCTTTCAAACTTCCTCTGCACGCGATAGGATAGCGCTACAACAGACCAGAGCAACGAAGGTGAAACAGAGCTTGTTAATAGATTAAACATTCACCGTCGGCTAAACTCCGAACACATCTTCCCTTTTTAAGAATGACTTCAGTGCCGTTCTTTGTTCTTTTCTCAGAGAAAAGCTCAACTCCAAGTCTTCCAGAATCGCAGTCAAAGCTGATTCGAAAGACCGCCGCCGTTCGCCAGTTTCTGTGTTTACAACAGAGGTGGACAAAGTACACAACTCTATTACTTGAGTAAAAGTAAAAGTACTACTGGTCAAATATTACTCCGTTACAAGTGAAAGTTGTAAAAACAGATTTTTACTCAAGTAAAAGTACACAAGTATTTGTTTTCAAAAGTACTTTAGTATAAAAGTAAATTTCCTTTTTTATGCCAATGCATTATTTTATTATAGTTGTATAAATGCACACTGTCATCATGGTTTAAGCCATTCAGTGATGCTCCATCTGACATACTACCATATGACTATCTTAAACTCATTTAAATACTTGTATAGAAGTTACAAAAGCTGCTGTCACTTTAGGGCCGAATGCACGGATCCAATACACTGATACACATCTGATATTCTCCCTACTTTGCCATTCTCTTTCTCACAGATGTTTATATTTTTAATATTTTATAAGACATGCACCAAGTGTATGCCAACTAAACTAATCTTGATTTTTTTTTTTTTTTAAACTGAAACATACTTTCAAAGTATGGCTATGGGTGCACACACTTGTGCCTAAGAACAGTCTTCTTCCATTTTGCTATGAAGAGATCAGTGTTCAAAAAAAGTTGGGGAAATGTATATGACCCTATAAGAGTGATTCCTGATAGACTGTCTGAAACAACAACAACAACAACAACAACAACAAAAAACCTTTTAAAGAAGGAAAAAATCATCCACCGACTTTCAGAGCTGCAACAGAAACGACTTTTGACCTTGATAGAAATGTAGAGGAGTAAAAAGTACGATATTTTTCTTTAGAATGTAGTGAAGTAAAAGTCATAAGTTTCCAGAAAAAATAATACTCCAGTAATGCACAGATACTCAAAAAGTGTACTTAAGTACAGTACTCAAGTAAATGTACTTAGTTACTGTCCACCTCTGCTTTACAAGAAGCACGCAAACGCAACTCGGCGGTCATCATTATGGCCCCGCCCGCCGACTCTATACACGATGTGATTGGCCCGTCCAGATTGAGAGGAAGACAGCTCAGAAGGGTATTGAGAGTTCCTAGACGACACTTGCGGGCAGATTAAATTTGCTGCCGCTAGGGTGCGTCTAGATTTCTAGGCTAACCTACCCTACCTTTAATTCTGAAGCCTGAATGCAGTCGCCAGAAGTAAAAAGCTAAAGGTAACCATGCTAACTCAAATTCAGCGTCACCATCACTAAACTTCCCACAACTCTTTCAGTTTTTATCCTCAGTTTACCTGTTCTGTGTGATGACGTTTAATCTCTTCGACAGCCTCTATAGTTCCATTTAGCCACTTGTTAGCAACCGCCTTTTTCAGACGCATAACAGCGTCAAACAAACTACGAGCCAATTAAACAAAATACCATTAAAAAAAACATTGATGAACAAATTGACAATTCAGGACGATAAAACCGGAGGTTCTAAAATGCATACCTGCACCACTCTATAATGCTGCACGTATCAAGGCACTTCAGTGGGCCTTTAAACTATACAATTAAGATAAAACATTTAAATCAAATCATGATTTCATGTTCATGAATTTATATTGCCTTGTAACATGCAGGATAATGTAGCCTACAGATATTATCTCCAAATAAAGTACTGATGTGAAGTGGACATTATGCCTCACTTAACGCCTTTGAAATATACTGATGTACTTCACGTCTGAAAAATGGGCCTACGATAGTGACTTTACAAATGAGTGTTGAAATAGAAGGCTTACTGCAAATTTCACAACATGGAAACATGCACCTCATGCAAATACCAATACCAACAAATTCAATTTGACATACTCAGGCAAATTAAGATGAATAACATAGTACTGGGGATTTTATTTTTATGTGTATATATTTCACAGATTTTTGAAAAGTAGTATGTTCAGAGAGATAAAAGGTTTTTAAACATGAACTGTGTAAAACGAAGATAACCATCAAACAAGCAGCCTAATCCAACATAAATCAAGCAACCATTCATCCGTTTCCAATTCGAAGACCTCGCTCGAGCCAATCCAGCGATTTAACGCTCTGCTCACGTGAACTGTATGTAATGAGTTTCCGTATAATGACTTATGCTGTCACGGATAACCTGCTTTCTTGCTTGGTGCTGAGTTTTACTCCAGCTTCATGGAAATTAACCGCTAACAGGTACATTTCATGTGTAAAGCAGCCGAGTAGAGATGGAGTCTTTTTGCATATTCTTTTTGCTTCCACCACGTGAATCTACTGGGATGCGCTGTGGCTGATTAGAACACAGAAAAAAGGTCAGGTTAGTTCGATCAGATGCTATACTGACCCTGATCAAGTCATGTGAATGAGGAGAAGGAGCGTTTAATTGTTTGGATTTGGAGCAACAGAGCGTGATCATCAGACAATTGAAGCAGGTTTAACGGCTGATTCCCTTCCTTATACACACTCATACATTGCATATCCAATCTACCTTACCTGCATATTTTTGGACTGTGTGGGGAAACCGGAACACACTGAGAAAACCCACACAGACATGGGGAGAACATGCAAACATAAATGAATAAATACATTTTCAAAAGAAACTACTTATATTATATATGGCTTTGGCTGATTTATAAACCCAAAATATGGTCATTTATGGTCATATTTAAATTGATAAAGTAAAAAAAATAGCAAGTCCACATAACAACGATAATGCCACAGAAAAACAATATAATTAAAATCACTTTAACAATTTTTTATGCGCACATATTTTTTTGTTTGGTTTACAAACAATAAAGAAAATGGCAGCCAATCAGAATCCATCCCGCTTTAAAAAGAAACATTTAAAGAGGCAGACAACCTGACGTGTGTGCATATAATAAACAGAATTATATTGTTAACAAATCAATCAATCAATCAATCAATCAATCAATCAATCAATCAATCAATCAATCAATCAATCAATCAATCAATCAATCAATCAATCAATCAATCAATCAACCAATCAATCAATCAACCAATCAATCAATCAATCAATCAATCAATCATTCTATCCTTTTGTGGTCAAAAAAAATGTAAGGTCAAATTTGTAGTCATTTTTTTATTTGTCTCTATAATAGGAGTTTGCAGTCATAAGATGCATCCTCTATTGATGGTCCTGTGAATGGATATTGATAAGATGCAACTAAACTAAAACACTAATGGGTTCTGTTCGGTGAGCCCTAAAACCCAATTTCTTTCACACTTCTATGCCTACCTGAATAGAGTATCATTTAACCAGGTTGGACAGGTTTTAACAGAAGTTGGACTTTTGGACCCTTGAAACATTCTGTCTATGATAAATTGTGATTTTCAAATGTTCCGTTTAAAATGGAATGTGTAGTACTGTTTAATGATTTAAAGAGTTAGAGTTAATGTGTGTAGTGTTTTTGGAATCGTGAATCCATCATTAGGTACAATGGGCTTGTCACTGGGGCAGGAGAAATTTGTACAATTTTTAGGAGTATTTGCCATGTGTGTGCTGTGTGTGTGTGTGTGTGTGTATGAGAGAGAGAGAGAGAGAGAGAGAGAGAGAGAGAGAGAGAGAGAGAGAGAGAGAGAGAGAGAGAGAGAGAGAGAGAGAGAGAGAGAGAGAGAGAGAGAGAGAGAGAGAGAGAGAGAGAGAGAGAGAGAGAGAGAGAGGCCATGAGTTAGAGGAGCTCATGATCCATGCTGCCTGCCTGAGCTTTTACTGATCCCTTTAGATTCTCTTACCTTGACCGATCATAATTTTTACAACTTGAGTCATATTCACTCCATTACACACTGAAGACAGACCACACATTATGTGTGACAGCCCTGCTGGGAACTGGAGAAATGTATATTACTCAGTCAGTGGTCTGGTGTGATTTTGATGATATTTTTGTTTCAACTTCCCCTGTTTTAGACTTAAAATATGTTGTCTCTACAGTATCTTCAAAAGCCATGCGTGTTTTGAAATGAAGAGGAGATACAGTTTACACTATAAAAATGTCTATAAAATTGGGTCCAATGTTATTAACTTAATAGGGAATTTTGTCTATTGCTTTTTCACAGGAGTTTACCCAGTAGTTTGAATTATGTTGTATGTTTTAAGGTCAAAGTAATTTTATGGAATTATGGAATGTGATTTGGAATTTCCTTTCTTACAGTGCACTTCAATGCCTCCCTTAAGCAGGAAAGTCCATGTGCCCCTTTATTACTGAACAGTTAATTAAAATGTTAAATCAAGAAACATAAGTATGGGAAAGAAAATCTCCCTTTGATTTTATGCTTCTTGATATTATCATTGAACATGTCCAAATTAAGGCCAACCTCCTCCTGCTGACTTTATATAACTGCGGTAAAATGGAGGAGTTTCTACACAGGGTATCAGATTATGAATAAACAGGTTTCGTTCCAGGTGATAAGTAGATGCAATTATGTATTCAAGAGCTCATCATGCATGTATTATGTAAACGAAAGTTGCCATCTGATCTGTCAGCACTTCTTAACCACTTGCATTACTGCCATTTTCAAAGAAAGTGCAATAATGGTTAATCATCATGTTAAACAGCAATTTTTTTCAGCTGTCCACAGGCAATGTTTGGATTTGCAGTGTCTCCATCTTCCCTAATGGTCAATAGTCCCAGAGAGTCCATTTATAAATCAGCCACTAAACATGAAAGAATTGATGGGTTAGTTATAATAACCAATTAGCACAGTGCTGGAAAACCCAAAGCAATTACACTCTTAATCAGCTGCACTCACTGACCCTCAGTTCCTCTCAGGTTTGATGAGTCATCAGCACCATTGTAAAGAAGCAGCCCATGGGGGAATGAGCTAGCCTGACCTCCTCCGACACTGATAAACACACATAGGGGAGGCTGGGAACTGGTTCAAAACATTTCTACATCTTTATTTCTGTGGGGTTTTCCCTTGCATTATGCCTCATATTTGTCTCATATTTATGTCTCATACATGTCATTCTCAAATATGTCTCATATTTGTCTGCAATTAAATAGTTTAGAACTGATGAAATCAACCCGATCTCACGGGAATTCATACACATTTTACGAGGTGGCTAATTCATACGAATTTGTAAGATTTTTGCTAAATTGTACGTATTTGATGAGTTACCAAATTCGTATGAATTCGTATGAATGACCTACCTCAAACCCAGCCCCAAAACCCATCACTGGGGTTTAGAAAAAAATGTACAAATTCGTACGAATTAGAATTATTGACGAATTAGTAAAATACGTATTCTGATCCTGCCCATTGAAGCATTTTATTGAAATATGGTATAAACATAAAGGAAATATTTTCATTCAAAATAGCACATAATTTGAAAAATAAATATAGAACAAAAGGTGGGCCAACTCCATATTAACCCCTACAGGTTAAGAATAGGATGTCATTAAAGTTCATGTGCATGTAAAGACAGGCGTCCCAAAACCTTTGCCAAAACCTCCCCCAGTCCAGGAGTACATTGAAAAGTCTGGTCAATTAATATTTCTAGTCTTTTCGACAATTCAAAAGTTTGGTCAGTAAGATTTTTTTTGTCTCTTATCCTCACAAAGGCTGCATTTATTTGATCAAAGTTACAGTAAAAAGTAGTACTCATAAATGCTACATTAAAATTTTTATGTCACGGTATTACCTGTTTTACTGTATTTTTTTTTACCAAATAAATGCACTACAATGTAATTTATTCCTGTGATGGCAAAGCTGAATTTTCAGCATCATTACTCAAGTCACATGATCCTCCAGAATTTTGGATTCAGCCCCAGTTTCCTAGTGTGTGCCCTTAAGTGTATATCCCCTTCACCTGTTGCCCATTAATTGGCTCTTTTGTTCCTCTGTGTATTTAATGCAGCGTTCCAGTCAACCCGTAACCCGTGTTTTTCCGATCTTCTTCCCATGAAAGTGCCCTGGAACGGCAGCCAAACCCATGACTTCTCACCTGTGAACTCGTACTAGATCGATGTACTCCCAGTTACGCGCTCTGGTGGCACATAGCCCGCGAAACAACAATGGCAGCCCTACGGATGCTGTGTTTATTAACCAAATATACAACTAAACGTAAAATAAAAGGTATAACAGATTATATGCACCGTTTTTTCCTCTTCTGTTGGTTTGAAGTCGTAACTTACAGGCTGCCAAAATTACCTAAAATGCAGCATAAGTCCTGTCTTCCTTCAATTCGCTGTTCGGTGTCATCAACTTTAAGGTGTGTTTTGTTTCCTTGAGTTCACCTGCAATATTTTTGGATTAAAGACTATTTCGTTTGAATCTTATAGGCTGAAACTAAAATCACCCCCCTAAACCCTCAATTACTATTTCCTATAGTGCACTAATACAGTTAAATTGAAGGAGTTAATGAAAACAATTGAGTAAATTTGGACAGCCATTGAGTGTACATTGCTGTACCAATACTATGACCTCACTCGTACGGTTTTTCGAAACCCCAGTGATGGGTAGGATTTGGGGCGGGGGTTAGGGGGAGGTAATTCGTTAAGAATTGGGCAACTCGTAAAATACGTACGGTTTGAAGTGAGATCCACACATTATTGTGGCGAATGTGTAATAGAATGAGTGCACTCGATAATGTCCACTATGGTTTCGGACACCAATACAAATGGCTGTACCCTCAAATAATGCCCTATTTGAAGGTATTGGGGGCGATTTCAGATTCAGCCAGTCTTTGTGTGCTTCCTGGTAGCACCTTATATACCCCTGTCTGACATATACTCTCATTTCACCTCAAGAAGATGGTGATTATAGTATTATGATTACTATTTACAGTGTCACTATTTTACTACTATTATACAGTGGCTGGATGGCTTCTGAATAATGATTGAAACCCACACACTGTCGTCAAAATCAGAGGAAATGGAGCACCTTGTACTTGTTCCTTGGAGAAAAAAAAATGTCATCATTGGCCAGCACGCAGAATCAAACCCAACACCTGTTTACTCAAGGCTCTCACTTTTCATCACCATCCTGGAATCAGATTATAGTCAGTGATAAACTATATGATTTATATATCACACGGTTTAAAATGCATTTAGAATGAAGTAGGAATCACACTTAACTCATTTAAATGAGTTTATTTGGACACTTCTTGTTGGCTATGTTGTTGTATTGCTATTGTCATGTAAATTAGAACTCAGCGGCAATAAACATTCAAATGAATCGAATCTAGTTTGTTGTTGATATTCCAAGCCATTTATGCCGAAGTGTAAGTTAACAATGCTGTGGAACCTACCATTTAAACTATAAGAGCCTGCCTGAAACCAAGACATTGATATACTGGTGTGACATTGCATCGAGAACGAGGTGATACTAGAATTACCTACAAGTGGTTACAGCTGTGGGACAGCATGATTCACCTGACCTGTCCTTCTTGCTTTCACTTCGTCTTTTTTTGTCTGAAGCACAGTGAATCACTAGAGTAGAGGTCAACATATGAAGCAGGCGAGCGGTGTGTCAGTGTTTGAGCGTTAGCTGAGTAGAAACACATTGTGGTGGATCTGTTGTCCCTGCTGGATGCCTGTTTGAACAGGTGGGACCGTGGGGGGCCAAATGAACCCAGGGAAAATGATTACATAATGACCAACACATCATTACCTTACATATGTCAACTCGGCCAAGCATGCAAGGTCAATTCAGCTTTGAATCTCTCCTTCTGTTGGCCGATCAGTTCCATTCAGCACGAGGCTGTTTATTCTGATGGAGCTGTTGTATTCCGTCAGCGGCGTTTCAATTGAAATGTTCTGATCCACAGTCAAGGACTTAACGCTCAGTTAAGCGAAGTCATGTTTAATACGATTAAGCTTTTTTAAGCTCTGAAATGATGTAATGGATGGTGTTTGAATGCAACAAAATGCAGTGGAGACGGGGTGTGAATTTGTAGGTCAGACAGAGAGGAAAGGAGGGATAGAGTCAAGAGAAGAGGTATAAAAGATTCTTTAGTGTAGAGAGGGGAGGAGAGAAAGTGAGAGGGCCCTCTAAGTCTCAGGAGATGTGCCTCTTGAGTTAGTGATTATAAGCTCTTTCAGTATGTAGATAACAACCTGAACAGCATGGCGGGAGTGAATGAGAGAGAGAACGATAGAGAGAAAGAGTGAGTGAGAGAGTGAGTGAGTAATTACAACCTCAATTAAACAAGAGAATCTGAGATTAGGGTCAAGAGCCCTATCGCACTACATCACTGATACAACTCTGCCACTTTATCTCTCTCTTTGTCTTTTCTCTTTCTTTTTCTGTTTTCCCTCCGCCCATGTTCTCTACTCTCGATGACTCTGGTTTTTGTTGCTAGTCATTTTTAGTTTTATAGTAATGAAACTTTTGATATGAGCTGCAGCATTAAGCCCACAGGGAGGTCTCACCCCAATAAATATTCATGAGCGCACAGTCGACCATCTCCCCCATCTACTGAAGGTCAGCCTTTCTGTTTTTTCCACAAGGGCCCTGACTTATCGGAGAATCTGTACATCGAAAAAACGCTTCAGGGCCCTTTGTATCCTATGGGAGGTGTTTCAAGATTATATGAATGAACAGCAATGCATTACCAGTTTAAATTTGCTACCAGTCAAATTTTTTACTCAATATTCAATAAAATGCGTGCTCCATTTTTTAAATTTTGGCAAATGTGATTTTTGTTGTTGTTGTAATTCATGATAACTGAGTTAATGGATTAATTATTGAATAATTATTTCAATAATATTTTTTTATGGAAATGCTCTTGAAATATCACCTGAATGAATGCACTCGGTTAACTGTAGGCTAAGGTTCTAGATGTTCTAATTTTCTGTATGGAAAACCTTCAGGAATTAAAATAAATAAATATTTATGTAATTCATTTATTCTCACATGTATTTAATTCCAGATTTATTTACATTTATTTGTTTGTACTTTTTCAAGTGCAACACGGAAATTATGGAGGCTGTCCTTTTTCTAGCTCCAGTGTATGATTGGTTGAGCGCTGTACATTTTTGGGATTAATGCTGCCGTCACGTGCAATCGTAATTATCGTAAATACAAGTTTCCTAGGTAAAAATTGCACATAAATGCCCTCCCATTTGAAATTTCCGACAGCAGTGAAGGCAGCATAACAATAGCATTTACTTACAAGTGTGTGAGTCTCAATGTCCCGTTCCTTGTAGTAGCGTCTGCGTCTCAATACTGTTGTATTAGCTAATTTACCAAGCGGCAAGCCTGCCTCTTAAACCAGTTTGTTTTTGTGACATATGGGGACATTCCATATAGGCGTGATCAGAGATGGGCATAAATACATGGAAATGTATTTAAAATACAAATACAAAATACTGTGAGGAAAAATGTATTTAAATACAAATACAAAATACTGTGAGGAAAAATGTATTTAAATACAAATACAGTATTTTGTATTTTGAAAATACACCAAATACATGTGAAATTGGCAATTCAGTGAAGGTATCCATATTAGGCTGTAATCTATCTGGGCCTATTCTGAATGCCAACAAGCATTTAGATGTGTGCAACTGCTTAGAAACTTTCGTTTTCAATTTGAATTTGAATTTCCTTTAGCGGCAGTTATAATAACACAAATTACACCAATAACTCATTCGCCCTCACTTCTTTTTCCACTCCAAAATTCCAATTATTCCTGCCCACTAAAAGCTGCACAGATATATGTGCTTACCCCGATAGGCCTATCTATGTAAATGATTTAGAAAAAGTTCCATCGATTCACATTTTATATTATTGCTACGAATCTACGATATGTATTGTCATATGATATCACTCATCCCTAACATGCAGTAACGTTAATACTTCAAACACATTTGACAAGCTACTTTAATCAACAAGTAGAATTGACCATGACATCCTCACCTTATTCCAACAATTTTGTAAAGTTGCCGATCCAAGGCTGGGTTGTACTGGGTTGTACTAGCCTAGAAATCTAGACGCACCCTAGCGGCAGCAAATCTAATCTGCCACGAGTGCCGTCTAGCAACTCTCAATACACTTCTGAGCTGTAAAAACCTAAATCTGGTCGGGCCAATCACATCGTGTATAGAGTCGGTGGGCGGGGCTTAACATAATGACGGCAGAGTTGCGTTTGCGTGCTTCTAGTAAACACAGACGCTGGCGAACGGCGGTCTTTCGAATCAGCTTTGGCCGTGACTCTGGAAGACTTGAGTTAAGCTTTTCTCTGAGAAAAGAACAAAGAACGGCACTGAAGTCATTCTTAAAAAGCGAAGATGTGTTCTGAGTTTTGCCGACCGGATACGGCGAATGTTTAATCTATCAATGAGCTCCGCTTCATGTTGCTCTGGATGGTTGTAGCGCTATCCTATCGCGTGCAGAGGGAGTTTGAAAGACAACCGTTTATCCGCCCCTCGGATTGAGCTGTCAATGGTGAGTTTCCAGACCAAACATCTTGATGTGGGTCTGGCTTGTCAGGCTAGGGTTGTACAGCTGCGGCTCACCTGAATGAATGTTGGGGGGAGGGGCGTGTCTGGTCTGAACTAGTAGATGCATGAAAACAGCTCCTGATAAAGAGGTTGCCTGGCTCAAAGTATTTTGAAAATACAAAAATACTCATCTTAAATGTATTTAAATACAAATTACATTCGATTTTTTCCAAAGGCTTTAAAATACAAAATACAAAATAGTATTTTGTATTTCAGATACGTATTTTAAATACATGTATTTGAAATACTGCCCATCCCTGGGCGTGATGGTTTTTATACCATACAAACCTAACTAAACCTACCCATCACTGAAAACATTCTGCATTTTTACTTTCTAAAAAAACTCATCCTGTATGCATTTTGAAAAGTGAGGACATGGCCAATGTCCTCATAGTTCACTCTCTCCTTGTAATACCTATGTCCATTAGCCTAGAAATCTAGACGCACCCTAGCGGCAGCAAATCTAATCTGCCCGCGAGTGTCGTCTAGCAACTCTCAATACGGGCTGTGAATGTTTGGGTAGGCATTTGGGTAGGCATTTCGATTCACGATTCATAGGTTTCGATTTGATTCAAAAACATTTTTTTGTCAATTCAGAACGATTCGATTCGAGACGATTCACATCAAAATTCGATACGATTCAATTAATTTTATTCGATTATGCATTTTCTTATATGCATTCATATTGAAATGCTTCCCCTAATGTGTCTTATTCAGGGTGTGAATCACACAGCGGCCTTCAGAGGTGAGAGAGTGGGCAAAAAACCCAGTAACACTTTACAATAAGGTTTATTAGTTAGCATGAACTAATAATGAACTGCTCATTTATTTATCTTTGTTAATATTAATTTTACCATTTGCAAATGCATTATTAAAATCTGGGTAACATTAGTTAATGCCTAACAAACCATGAACAGCTTATGTTAAAAAGATTAACTAATGCTGAAACAGAGGTGTTGTTCGTGTTAACTAATGCATTAACTAATGAAACAATGTAAAATGTAAACCAAAAAAAAAAAAAAAAAAAACTAACAATGAGCTGTAGGCTACATTTGTTACTGTGTTTGTTCATCTTTGTTAAAAATCCAGCATTTCATGGTTTGTTCACAGTGCATTCATTTAACAAGATTTTAATAAAGTAAATGTTGAAATTAACATTAACAAAGATAAAAAATGCTTCATAAGTGCAGTTTATTATAATTGTGTGAACTAATGAACCTTTCTTTAAAGTGTTACCAAAAAAAAAAACCTTTGTCCACTGTTAATGTTAATTCATATTACTAACATTACTTTATTGTTTTATTATTATTACACTTTACTTTAATAAAGAAATTAAAATAAGCCAAATTTTAAAAAGAATTTAAAAGTATTGTTAGTTAATGCTAACTCTTGTGTATTATAGTGTCAATTGCTACACAACCGTTCCTGGCATTAAACATGCAATGCTTCCAGAGAGGAAATATCAGGCACTTTCCCAGCTAATCCTAAACTAACTTTTCTTCACGTAATATAAAAGAAAATCCCTCTTTGTTCTCTTTATACCGAGCATTTTCCTTATGTTGATAATTGTGAAATAAACGCACAGGTCTGTTGCTATAGTATCGGACGTAACTTTAATGCGCCTCTGATAAGATAAACCGCGCGCTCTTATTTCAGTGTTGGTAATGTTGTAGTTACTTTAGCAGTTTGCTTCGTATATTCAGTTAAACGATATTAAGTTAGATTTCATGTATCATTCACCAGAACTTTGCGTATGCATTTTAGACACTTACAAATGTGTTTTATGGTCCATCCATGCAATAAATGTAACGTTACATCCTTGAATAAGCAGGGTTTTACTTCAGTAGCTCAGGTATGACCCATTTCCTTAAAACAATATTTAATTTTATATAAATGAGCAACGAGCAGAGCGCGAGGGCAATCCAGTGATGTGGTAAAGAGCGCGTGCATGTCTGTGAAGGAGATCAACTGTGAGGGCGTGGATGACGCAGCTGTCGCTGCACAACGTCTCTTAATTCGCATGCAGTAGATATAATCAAATGTTTATTTTAAGCACTTCATCGTTATTGAATCGCGATTCATCCGATTCTTAGCATTTGACATCGAGTATTGGCGAGAAAACGAGTGAATCGTTACACCGCGGCGCTACTCAATACCCATCTCTGAGCTGTAAACGCCAATCAAATGGTGTATAGAGTCGGTGGGCGGGGCTTAACATAATGACGCCAGAGTTGCGCTTGCGTGCTTCTAGTCAACAAAGAAGCTGGCGAACGGTGTTGCAGTCGATTCTGTTCCCTTCGGAATGTCTGTTTCCCTTTACGCAAACATACTGCAAGTCACTCGTAGTTGCCGAGTTACCATGCGTACCGTCAGAAATAACGTGAGCACGAAGCACAACTGGATGTACGGGAAGCCGAAAGGTTCAGAAAGGTTTTTTTTTTTTTTTTTTTAGAAGCGAGGGTTTCCAGCTGCCAGTTTAACCCTGCTTATTTCTTGTCAGTTTTAAAATGTATTATCGATTTCAATGTATTGTTTACTAAGGCTTTGGTTAGATGTTCACAGGTGTTTGTCACATTTTATATTTTGAAAGTAAAGACATACTGCTTGTTTTCAGACACCGATTTTCAGGTGTAACGGTTTACCAAAAGTGAAAAATAAACACAAACTCCAAAAACAATTGCTTCATAATAGTCATTTAATGCAAGAAGCACATTTGTATTCATCTTCTGTAGATGGATTGCCCACACACTTCATGTGGAACCAGCGCCCACAGTAGTCACAGGAAATCTGTAAAAAAAGAAAAATTTGTTATTATTATTTAGTGTATGCAACACCAACTAAAAATGCAGCCATAGTTACCCATTGGATATCTCCATCTGCATCTTTTGCGTCATCCTCCGAATCATCATCTGTGTCTTTTGCCTCATCATCATCTTTGGCATCTTCAAAGATTTCTGCCTCCCCACAAAAGTGGCACAGATCACTTAGGTCATCTATAAGGTACAGTACAACACTAATGAAAGTGATGCACATCAAAAAGAATAGGTCAATAACAGTCAAGAGCTTATAAAGCCATACCAGATTGGCGGAGCAAAAATAAAGCAATCTCCATTCTGTATTGGGTTACATCTTGTGGCCTGTTGGAGAAGTCAACTGCAGTGTTTTGCAGAATGTGTTCTGCAAACTAAGGAAGTAACCACAAAAATAAAACCACTGCAAGGTATCATACCATTTTAATGAACATTATTTACTGCTATTGAAAAAAAAAACCTTTAAAGCGAAAACGCCACATGACGTAACATCCCTCTGAAGTGGGTGAGGCAGGCTTTCACACACCCATTGTGAAGCTGAAATGCCATTTTCTGTCATCAGGGCTCTACAAACAAGAGTTTTCTCAAGAATACATAATTTCACAATAACACTACATCTGACTGTGGTGCAAAAATACCTTGTTGTCTCCAAACACCTTTTCTTCTTGATGTTGGACTCTCCCATTGAGTCAAGCAGAATGGATTTTTTTTTAGATGGGTATACAGCCTAAATAAAATGCAAAAAATATCCAGACAACACGATACGACAACAGGAATATTGGAGAATATCAACAGGAAAACTATTCACTACCACAAATACTTACAACTAGGAACCAGTGGTGGCCCTTGTTCACAATGCCCACTATTAGCTCATAGTTTGCTGGGTCCACCTGAAAGAAAATGTGATGCATATACCTTGCTCACTAAAGCCTATGTACCAATAAACAAATGAATTTTCACAGTCCCAAACAAAGATGGATATTAACACCAATAATAAAATGCAAAATAACAACATTAAAATTTACAGGACACCTTGAGCCGTCGATACTTTTTCTTCCACATGTCGGTCATGGCAAAGGTGTCCATATGGAAGGCTTTTCCCGGTGAGGTCAAATTGTGGTCCCTCACCTTCAGTGACAGATATGCATTTATAACCTTGACAAACATAGCAAAATTAAACATTAATACAAAATATTAATGTGCAGATGAAAGGCTTAGCTGTTAAAAATCAATTAAATGTGTACCTCACTCTCCAACTCCTTCCCAGGGCCAATCTGAAAGTCTTTATAAAATAATTTATATGGTCCCACTCTGGACAGCAGTACATAGCTGTTGTTTCCAGCCCAGGCACTTTTGATATCTACAGAGGATAACCAAAAAGAGCATTGCACCTACCACCATACAAATATATTAGAATTCAGACTAATATGGAGCTTTTATAAGATCTGACTTTACATCACTTACAGCTATGCACAGTGTCTGTTTTGTCAGCTGGTACAACTGAAGTGGTGTGGGACACAGGTGAGGAATGTGGCATTTCCAGTGTTGATTTTTTTGACAAGTCCAGTGGAGACAGGGGAGAGGAAATGGTAGATTGTGTGGATGTAGGTGATTGTGGGGGCTGGTTTTCTTGTGACTTAGTGATGGTGAGGTCTACAGGTGGGAGTGAATGGCATGGTCCAGTTTCTTTGTGCGATCTTTTATGTTGTGATTCTTGGGTAATTCTGTGGGGTATCCGGGGGGTGTCTTCTTTAAATGGTTTGAGGTGATCGGTGTTGATTTTCGGGAATATCTTCCCTTTTTCATCCCTTAAATCAGCACTTTTTTCTTCAACATGCGTTATTTCATAAGGTCCCAACCAGCTGCGCTCAAGCTTGCCCCCTTTCCTTTGCTGGGACCTTATGTTTTTTCTTAGGACCTTCTGGCCTAAGGAGAATGGTACCTGATTTACCACCTTCTGTGTCCTGTCCTGTTTTTTTGTTACATTTTTTTTGACAATGTTGTCCATTTTCTCCTTTAGAGAAATGGCCTTGGATATTGTGTCCTCTGCAATGACAGATTCCACTGTGCTGTTGATCTTTTCAGAAACAATATTGAAGATTGAAATAATTTCATTAACTTTTAATTGATACTATAATGATAGTTATATGGAACATGTAAATTATAACATACCTCATAAGTCTCAGGAACCTCACAGGGATATCTCGCCTCCATGCCAAACATTAAGAAAAACGGTGAGTACCTAGTTGTTAGCTGCGTCTTGGTTCTAAGACCAAACATTACCGCATCTAGGTACTCATCCCATTTTTCAGGCCTTGTATCCACTAGTTTACATAAGGCTCTAGAGTCAGAACCAAAATAAGTTGAAAGTTATGAGTAACCAGTTGCAAAGACAACTATTTCCTTGAATTTTGCACACCCACAAAGCAACCTGTTAATGAAGATTTACCTCTGAATGGTTCCATTTAATTTTTCCACAAGCCCATTTGTTTGTGGATGGTATGGGGCACAGAGGCTTCTCTCCACACTGAGGAATGTGCATAGTTCTTCATTGATCTGTTTGCAAAACATACATTAAAAATTAATTTAAATAGATTAGAATCATAAATGTGCGCAAATCATAATCCAACAAATCTTATGAACATGACATTTCTCATGCATACTTAATTTGGTTCATTCAACAAACTACAAACCTGGTTCACAAACTCAGTGCCTTGGTCTGTAAGTATCCTCTTTGGTGCCCCAAACCTATAGAAAAAGTTAACTATGCAGCGTGACACAACTGCTGCCGATTTGTTGGGGATGGCATAGGCCTCGGACCATTTTGTATAATAGTCAACAAGGACACAAATGTATTCATTGCCCTGGTTGGTCCTGTTGACTTTTCCCACCAAATCCATGCCCAGCAGTTCCAGAGGTTTATCCACCTTAAAAATAATATAGCCCAATGAATACATTTCAATTTGGTGACCCCAAGAATTACCCATCTCAAACTCCATATACATGTGGACAAGTTTACATACACATATTGGGATGTACTTGGGCTCCTGCTTGATGGTCAGTCTGCTGAACTGGCACTGGGCACACTGCAAAATCTAATGTTCAGAAATAGGCAAGACATTAATTCCAAAACAATCCATTTGTATGTCAAACAGCAAAGTTAAAAGGGAACAATTTAGTATTTACCCATTTATCAATGTCCACCCCCATTCCAGGCCAGTAAAACCTTGCTGAAATGGCAAGCTTTGTCTTCTCCATTCCACAGTGTGCTCCGTAGGGGCTGGCGTGGAATTCTGAGAATATTTGGTTGGCCTCTTTTTGTCCAACGACCACTTTTCGTCGTACATTTTTGGAGGAAATGTGGAAAAGTTGGCCATCTAATGAAATAGCTTTATTGTTAGTAAAATCTAAACAGGTAACCTGCAAGGAGGTTTTGAAGGCCCAATGGAAGGAGGCAAAATTAAACAACATATTTTTTAAATGTTTTAGTTGCTAGCAAGTCCATTATACATATAGTTCATTGACAAGTATTTACTTTTTGATTGTACCAAGTCTTGGTGTATCACTACTTCACTCCTGTCAGTGGAGCTATGTGTAGAGGAATTATCATTTATTTTGAGTATTTAGAATTTTGCTTACCATCAACTTGAAAATTGTAGCAACGTCTCCGGATAACATATTTATGCTCTTTTTTTATGCCAAACGGATATGTGCCTTGAGTTTTATAATTAAAGATCTCCTCATACATTTTTGGATCCATTGTTGGAGTTCGCCAGCAAGAATAGAAATTCAGGTGACAATGTTGTGTGGTCATCTCCCCAATTTATAACACCATTTATTTACCTTTTTGATTGATTAATTGATTTAATTAGTGCCCTCTGAAGCTGTATGGTAATTATGATAAGAATGTTATGTTGCACCCTTGCATCTTGCATGTGACAAATATTAAAGGTAATAATAGCCATATATGGTTTTATTCAAATGTATTTATTTATTTCATTTTAGACAGGGAACATAACACTGAAATTAAATGAGCAAAAAGTTATCAAAAGATGTGTTTTTACATTGTTTTACCTCATCAAAATAGGTTCAACTCATTTCAGGTCAATTTAATGTAATTTCCATTGAAAAAAAACGTAAACATCTGAATATGTGTTTCCCTTATGACAATAATATGAGGCATTGAGTTTTGAAGTCAGCATGGACAAATTAGACTAATTCGCATAGGTAGAATTCAACTGCATACATTCAGACATAATAGGCCTACAAGAACAAGTGCAAAATTAAATTCACAGAATAAATGGAGTGTGTGTGAGAGAATCATTTTATTATGCTGCAGTGCGTGTGACATTTGGAAGTAGCGCCAACACTTTTGGCCTTTTTCGCTTTCCGTACACCCAGCTGTGCTTAGCTGCTTCTGCATCCGCTATCAACAGACATGCTTCGTTGAGGGGGAACAGGAATTCCGGAAGGGAACGGAATCGACTGCTTCAACGGCGGTCATTCGAATCAGCTTTGACCGCGACTCTGGAGTTAAGCTTTTCTCTTAGAAAAGAACAAAGAACGGCACTGAAGTCTTTCTTAAGAAGGGAAGATGTGTTCGGAGTTTTGCTGACCGGATACGGCGAATGTTTAATCTATCAACGAGCTCCGCTTCACCTTTGTTGCTCTGGTTGGTTGTAGCGCTTAACTATCGCGAGCAGAGGGAGTTTGAAAGACAACCGTTTCCGCCCCTCGGATTGATCCCTGTCAATGGTGAGTCTCCAGACCAAACATCTTGATGTGGGTCTGGCTTGTCAGACTATGTCCATGTCATTTTACACATTTGTGTCCTCATATGTCACCCCACAAACACACACACACACACACACACACACCCACCCACCCAGAGCTGCTCTCTCTGTATGACACATGACGTGACAGACAGCTAACTTTAGTTGTCTCGTGCGGTTCCCTCCAAACTGCGCGGATTTACCGAGAATGCGGTTGAGTCCTGAAAATCTACCGGAGTGGTTATAGAATGCGATTTCACTCCCGTAAATAACCGTACTGTCTGTGGATGTAACCGTATTAACGACTATACATGACTGACGTAACTTATTCTGCTGCTGCATGAAGCGTGAGGTCGTAATTTGCTTTATTTATTTTACTATTATTAATTTTATTTATCCATATACCGGTTTTTAACTATGTAAAATGTAGGCTATTCCATATCTGTAAACTACAAAAAATAATACATTAAATAAAATGAACAGTTTTGGCGGCAGTTCCAAAACAGCAAAGGCATCCAGCCCTTTTAATAATTAATTCATGAATAATTTATATTGATTATAGTGATGTCGAACCTCTCAAGGGCTTAAACAAATCACACAGATACAGTATGTCCTGGTGATGGAGTCAGAAAAAAAGCTTAAACAGCATTCCTAAGGCAGGTCCAAGATGAATCAAAAAGTTCTGGGGGTTTAAAGCTTTGATGATGTAGCAATTGCATCATTTTTTTGTTTATTTATAGTCCTCAAGTGTGCAATGACCCTTTATTAAATATTTAATATTTAGAGTAAATTACTTCCCTTGTGCAGCCTTGTGTAGCCTTGTGTTTGTGTCTGGCTTTGTTGAAAATAAGATGGTATTACCATCCATCCATCCATCCATCCATCCATCCATCCATCCATCCATCCACCCACCCACCCAGCCACCCATCCATCCACCCATCCACCCATCCATCCATCCATCCATCCATCCATCCATCCATCCACCCATCCACCCATCCATCCATCCATCCATCCATCCATCCATCCATCCATCGGTATTAACATTGCTTTTGTCGGTCTGCCATCTATGGAATAAAAAGGAAATTCAAATGGTGTGAAAAGGAATGAGGTAAGAGAAAGGAAAGATAAGGCAGAATTGCAATATTTGCTGGTGGCTATCTGATGTTTTAATAGAAGATAAGTGCTGATGAGGAATCAGATGAAAATTGTGGAGAATTCCTGGTTTCCTGAATAGGATCTCATTACTATTAGGGCCATGTTTAGGGCGGAGAGGCTTTTTGGCTGCTTGCTGGTGGAGTCTCATTATGTAATGACATATGATGACCCCTGTATGTCATGCCCTGTGTGTTTTTGTGTGTGCATTCACATTATGTCCATATAATGACCAATCTAACCGTTTTATTTTCTACCCTTGTTTGTGACCATGACAACACTAAAGGGTGTATGTGTGTAAGCTTATGTTAATATGTGTGTGTGAGTATATAATTATCGCATTGTGTGCTTTTTAGGTTCTCTGCTTATATGGAAAAGTGTAATTCCACCTTTGTGAATCAATAATACATCTCTATTAAGATCCATTGGGCTTTATTAGGCAACATATGCTGTGTTGTAGTGCAGTTCTGGCTATGTAATTAATGGGCTGGGTGGGCCAATTAAATTTTGGTCCTTTATGGTTGTGCTGATTGCTATGTTTAGGGCCTGAATTTCAATGAATGCCTCCCAAACATTCCCACCCTCTTTGGGGAATATGTGCGTGCATGTGTAACTCTCTGCATTTGCTTGCATGAGGGGATGCTTGTACGTGTGCCCGTGTGTGTGTCGGCTGGGGGTGGCTCCAGCAATATAATTACTGCTCATAAATTACCCTTGAGATCTTTTTAACCCACCTATACATTTTTATGATAATAATGATTAGAGACAGACAATAAAGGCATCACTGTCTGGGTTAGTTCACAGGGCTTGGGTCAGTCTGTCTGGGTCAGCAGCTGGTAAGATCAACAGATCTGCTCTGTGAGATCCATATTGCAGTTACAGTGAATTCTATGAGAAAATGAGTGATGTTATCTTTGTCTTGTAAGTCTAATGTTAAATATCAATTGTCTGTTGACATTTAATGGTTGTGGATGTTCTGCATTTCATTCCAGTTTATCATACTTCGAGATAATACGGGCTGTCAGATATAATGACATTCATGCTATGGTGTAGATACACCTCTGTGAAACACAAAATGTGCAATTTTGATGAATCTCAAATAGCTGCTTGATAGAAAATGTATTATGGAAAACCAAATCATGCACAATATTAGTAGCGTTTTAATGACACTAGTATTGTGTAGGTCCTATATACGATTTAAAGCATTTTATTTAATTGGTCTGTTTATTCTATTCTGAACTGATCTTTTAATCTGCCTGCACTAGTGGTAGTGCCTTAGAAGCTTTCTTTTAATGAAATTTATACATCAGAAATGCTCTCCTGAGAGCAATAGAATTTGGGATGTGAAGGAGGGGCAGCAAGGAAACGATGAGAGAGAGAATGCAGATACTGATAAATTGAAGGAAGAGAGAGTCAGAGCTGTAACAGAACAGCCTGGAGTCCTTTGAGTGCTACTAGAGGACTTCAGGAACCATGGATTCAATCTTTGCCTTCCATATCCCTTCGTCAGAGAGATAAAAAGAAGGAAATAAAACGCTAGTAATGAATGAATATGGCAATTGCCACAGGAGGAAGCAGCAGCGAGGATCTTTGCAATTAAATGTGATGAGAAAAGGTGAATGTACCGATGACAGCAAAAATGCAAACGCTTAAAGCTTACAACATGCCTGCGTTTAGACTTTTGTTTACAAAGTAACTTTTTATTAATGCTTTTTCTAGGTCTTTTACCCCAAGTAGCAAGTAGGGATGCTGTGTTAAAACTTGATAATGTGTATATATATATATATCAGGGTTTTTCCTGGGTCAGAAATGGTCTTTGGTGGTGGCTGTCTAGCTGACCAGACATGGTCATACACACACACACACACACACACACACACAGACACACACACACACACACACACACACACACACACACACACACACACACACACACACACACACACACACACACACACACACACACACACCACACACACACACTAAAAGTACCTACCCTTGTGATATTTGATCCCAATACAGACAATACATGTAAAATAAATGCAAAAAATCTTTTTTTTTTTCTCATTATGTATGATGTCTTGATGTGTTTCTTTTGTTCCCCGTTTTTACCCAGTTTGTATGGTTTACTGATTAATTATTTTGGTTAATTAATTACAACAATCATTAAAAAATAGCATTAAAAATGTAATAACAAATAGTCTCATTCTCTACCATATCTACAATTTAATAACATTATCAGCCAGCTATTAACAACTTGTGTTGCTCTGGTTTCACCTTATTCCAGTCTAAACTTAGCCTAGAAATCTAGACGCACCCTAGCGGCAGCAAATTTAATCTGCCCGCAAGTGTCGTCTAGGAACTCTCAATACCCTTCTGAGCTGTGTTCCTCAAAATCTGGACGGCCCAATCACATCGTGTATAGAGTCGGCGGGCGGGGCATAATGACGACGGCCGAGTTGCGCTTACGTGCTTCTAGTAAACACAGAAACTGGCGAATGGCGGTCTTTCGAATCAGCTCTGACCGCGATTCTGGAAGACTTGGAGTTAAGCTTTTCTCTGAGAAAAGACCAAAGAACGGCACTGAAGTCATTCTTAAAAAGGGAAGATGTGTTCGGAGTTTAACCGACCGGATACGGTGAATGTTTACTCTATCAAACAAGCTCTGTTTCACCTTCGTTGCTCTGGTTGGTGGTAGCGCTATCCTATCACGTGCAGAGGGAGTTTGAAAGACAACCGTTTATCCCGGCCCTCGGATTGAGCCCTGTCTATGGTGAGTTTCCAGACCAAACATCTTGATGTGGGTCTGGCTTGTCAGGCTAGTCTAAACTATTGTTTTTGTGGTAATTTACTACACATATTCATTTACATATATTAATATAAATACCCAAAATAAATAGGCCTACAGGAAAATACTGTGGATTAGTAAAACTAATTCTGACTAACCCCTCTTGTTTAATGGGGTAAGCACACTTGCATTCTCATTTCAGAGTTGTTGTGAGTAATTGGTTCAAATGAGTCATTAGTTTCCCGTGAATCGGACAATAGCGGACGTGTAATGTGTGAATCCAGACTGTTAAAACAACGCAAAAGATTGGTCATCACAGAAAACACTTTATAAGGATATATTTTTCCGTGTATTTGAAAGTATGGTTCATGGCCACTGCGTGTGCAAAACGTCTGTCAGAAGAGTTGCGTTTATTGAGCGCAATTCACACCCAACAGCAATTCAGGGGGAAAAAAATTGCAAACGTGCCACGTGGAACATGGAATCAGTCTTCCGACCTTTTACTTTTGTGTAAGTTCAGCTGATTTTGATTGATATGCGCGAGTGAGAAAGAGCTCAGACGGTGATCATTTTGAAGACAGAGTGTGCGCAGCTCTCTGCTCGTTATCTGTCACTCTGTTAACGTGTGCCCTGTCACGCCCATTAGTCATCCACATCAATATATAAAGCACAATAACTCATCAAATAAGGCTTTGGCGGGACAAAAATTTGTTTTGGCGGCCGCCAAAAAAATTTCAATGTAGGAAAAACCTTGTATATATATATATCTTTTAAAGAAATTAATACTTATTCAGCAAGGATATATTAAATTGATTAAAAGTGAAAGACATTTATAATATTACAAAAGATTTAATTTTTATTTTAACTTTCTATGCAGTTTAACCAAAGATAGGAGGGTCCTAACTATTGTCTGTAGTTTGATGAAATTAAAAGTTTTTTAACATTTGTAATTTAACAATGAGGCCGAACCCCCCCAAAAAACTAGCCTAGAAATCTAGACGCACCCTAGCGGCAGCAAATCTAATCTGCCTCGAGTGTCATCTAGCAACTCTCAATACACTTCTGAACTGTAAACGCCAAACTCTGGTCAGGCCAATCACATAATTTATAGAGTCGGTGGGCGGGGCTTAACATAATGATGGCCGAGTTGCGCTTGCGTGCTTCTAGTAAACACAGAAACTGGAAGACTTGGAGTTAAGCTTTTCTCTGAGAAAAGATCAAAGAACGGCCCTGAAGTAATTCTTAAGAAGGGAAGATGTGTTCTGAGTTTTGCCGACCGGATACGGCGAAAGTTTAATCTTTCATCTAGCTCTGCTTCACCTTCGTTGCTCTGGTTGGTTGTAGCGCTATCCAATTGCGTGCAGAGGGAGTTTAAAAGACAACCGTTTATCCTGCCCCTCGGATTGATCAATGATTCGGATCACCACTGTAACATGATTTCAGCAGTTTGGCACGCGATCCGAATCATGAATCAATATACTGATTCAAAACCGTTTGAATCTTTAATTGAGGATTGAACACAAATGCCGAAGAGAAGACAATGCTGAATAGTCGTAGTCGTAGTTTTTGTGATTTTTGGACCAAAATGTATTTTCGATGCTTCAAGAGATTCTAACTAACTGATGTCACATACGGACTACTTTGATGATGTTTTATTACCTTTCTGAACATGGACAGTATAGTGTGTATGCACTTTGATACGCTCTCAGACTAAACATAAAATATCTTAAACTGTTTTCCGAAGATGAACAGGGTGAGTCATTAATGACATCAATTTCATTTTTGGTTGAACTAACCCTTTAAACCCTACTTTTGGTCAATCTGCACAAATACCTCCTTTATTGCTTGTTTGCTTTGTGGCCCCTTTACATACAGTTAAAAAAAAGACCAAGCATTCGATCTACGTCAGAGTGTCCACAAATCTACAGCGTCGTTGGCAGGGCGGCAGTGTGAACGCACGGTAAGACACTAGGTACTACTCTTTTGTACCGTATGCCGTAGGGATGGGACGAAATATCATTTGACAAAATATCGCGATACAAAACGTGACGAAACGTATCGAGGTCGAAAAAAATGTATCGTAGGGATGGCTCGATACCACAATTTTGGCTTCGGTACGGTACCACAATCTAATACCGAAGTACCGATATTAAATCGATACCACAAGGTCTGATATTAGCGCGGGTATATTGCACGCAAATGAGAACAATTATGCAAGTTTTGAGTTTATAAAGTGGGAAATTACCACAAATGTTTATTAGTAAATTAATCAGCAAAGCTTATCACATCAAATCAGTCATTTGAAAACTTTCTTGTGAGAAATAATTTCAGCAAAAATCTCTCAAAATTAGCAAATTGCATCTGGTTTCAAAAGACATCGCACTACACTAAAGCAATCTGCATAATCCGATTCAACATTTCACGCTCGTCTCGGGATGGAGAACGGAAATCATTTGAACACGCAAGAGATTTTATAGCATTTCGTAACAGTTACAGGAGATATTAGCTCATACGACACACACACACACACACACACGCCTGTCACTTAGTCACGCTCGCACATTACACATTAAGTTTCCTTAAACAGTCAAATACACAGAATTATGTACAAATGTCCGTCTTTAGTGAGTAAGTTATTCACATAAACACAGGCGGTTGTGTCTAACGCGGATGTAAATAGTGCAATAGTACGCGTGCAAATATAATGAGATCTAAATGTCATTGGTTGAAACGAACGCTGGAGATTGTGATATTCGATCTTATGTTAGGCTGTGTGTGTGCGTTGATCAGTGTTAAAAGAAAATAAATGTCTAAATGAGATGGTTTGAATGATCCACTGACCTGTCGATCTCTTAAGAAGTCCTAAAGTCAGGATAGTGACAGATGCTTCTTGGCTAGGTTTGATGGTTCTTCATCAGTTTTATAAGCAAAGTCATTACAAATGTCACTTCTACTCCTCTCTTTATTAATTCGTTTTGGGCATCTTGAGTGAGATTCAACTGCTTTATCCATTTTGTCCGTCTATGTTGTTGTCACATTTGCCGGTTGTTTCGGGTCAGTTTGGGTAGCGCGCTGCCATCTAGCGGTGAACTTCGGAAAAGCAGCATATACCGAAATGTGCCAAATCATGATATCGTACCGTTTTAAATAAAATATATACCGGTATTTTTCCAGTACCGGTATATCGCGCATCCCTAATGTATCGCGAAATAAAGATAGATGGCACTGCTGCATGATTTGCGTAGAATGAGGGTGGGGTGCAGCAGCAAACATTAATAGGGAAAGAAAAGGGTTGACATTAGCATTAATATTCTAAACCAAAAATGCAGTTATTGCCTACATAAACTACCATATTTTCTGTTTAACTTTTATTAGACTCCAGAAAGAAAAGGGCGTTTTTTCACTGAGCACATTCTCTGCAGTCTGAGCGCGATGCACTGCAGCTCACTCTCGCTCATGTCTGAGGTAAATCATTTACACCATCACCCCGCTTACAGTACACCTGTTTTATTGAACTAAATACATTACAATCGCCTAAAACGAATGCACAAGTTACTTTCCTGAACAAGCGCGCTCCCGAGTCCGTGTTCTTCACACTGTCCACGTGAATCGCGGTTCGCGGCCCAGTTCGGCGCGCAGCGCACACGCAAAATACCGGCAGTTCAACAGGAAATGCGGATCTCTTAAAGGGGCCGCACTATATTCCTACTCATGTAATATGGACCTCCTCCAGGTATGGTGTGGTTCTGGTGCGCTCACTGGTACACATTAACAATTTTTCATACGAACTTTGCCCTGCTCTGAATTAAACTGCCAGTGTAAAAATTCCCTTTAATGAGAGAAATCACTAACAGTTACTTACTCATTATTTTTAAGTTTAGGCTTAAGAGAACAATTTCTTAGATAAACATATCTATGACCTTTGAAATGTCTAGTCTTCATGCTGTATTGATTATTATTGAATAAGTATGGTTTCACTAATAATAAATGTACATTTGCATAAAGCATGCATATTTGCCCATACCTATGTTGATTAGAGTATTAAAAACTTAATTTAAACTTAATTTAAGATACATTTACAATTGCTAAAAAGGTGCGATTTAAAATCGAGTTAACTCATGACAATCATGCAGTTAATTGCGATTCAATATTTTAATCGATTGACATCCCTACAGTGCCCTCAACAATTATTGGCACCCCTGTTTAAGATGTGATCGCGGACTTCTAAAAATTCTTCTTTTTTTTAAAACAACATAGAACCAAAATGCAAAAAAAGAGAAAAATCCTAACTTTCGTTTAAGTACATTACTTTGGTGGTAAAAAAATCACAGATTTGAAAAAAATAAAAATAAAATTTGATATCGTATCGTGACGTATCGTATCGTAACCCTGGCATATCGAGGTGCATCGTATCGTGAGTTTAAGTGTATCGTCCCATCCCTAGTATGCCAGGAGCGCCGACCATTTTTTCAGTCGTTCAACTAGCAAAAGTGGATTAGTGCACCTGTGCCATGCACTTCAGACCACGCGCTTAGATCTTTAAAATAGGGCCCAGAATATCATTGTGTCATGTATCCAATAAAGAGATGTGATATCAATGTCAAATAACAGATAATGTTCAGAGTTTTTAATCTTCTCACCAAAAGTACTACTGATAATGTTCTTATATGTGCTGCGTGACTAAACAATCAATCACGTTCCTTCAAAGTATTGATACAGGGTCAAAGGTTAGTCTTAATAACCCTTAACTAACTAGAAATTGTGGATAGTTGCTCACAATCACCAGAATCAATATAAATTTGGGTTTCACTGAACCGGTCTATTGATTTCATCATGATGTCAATAGAGGCTTTTTATATCCATTCGGTGCTCAGTTGGGTCTGTGGTCCCCTTCATGTCCATTGGCAGTGGAATAGACTGCTTTGCTCAATCCATTTAGGTGATGTGGGCTTGTCTGTGAAAATTGTCTTCACTTAACGTAGAGCCAGAGTCTTTTATAATATCTCAAAATCTTTAGCAAGATGTTTTTGTAAATGTCGATCTCTGCTTGAAGTCCAGTGTGAATGGAGATCAGAGAGTGACACTTTGGAATGTCTTTCTATCAGTTTTGGTAAGAAGAGAAAGTCCATGTTGAGAGAATTTTGGCAAATGTTTCAAGATGTTGTACTGGCAGTGGTCCTTGTGGGTCTTACTCCGGGGTAGAGTTTAATCTCAAGGGACTTTTGAGGGAGGAAGGGCTGGATGAAGAGTCTGGCATGTCAACAGTCTTTACCCCCATCTTTTTCAGTGACGATTCATCCGTAACAGAGATGGAGCGAGTGAAGCTGGGTCGCATTGGAGGAGCAGAGTCTGAAAGGCAGACGAGAGAATCAGTTTTTGCCACAAATGCTTCAGATTTATTGTGTCATGTTGCAACAGTTTTGTTAGATGAGTCATGATGACTTCCATATTAATAGTGAAGTTGCATCACAGTGCTGACTAAACTGTAACAGCTGTGATGTGGTGTAAAACATTCACCAATAGAGGGCAGTGAGAGATGACAGAGTTCACATTGGAAATCCATTCAAACTCTAAATCCAGAAATGTTATAATGAAAATGATATAAAATGGCACTGTTTCTAGGTCACTAATCAATAAGCACATTTGTGATATTCCACATTTTTTACTCTCACTCTTATGCTGATAATACAATTTCAGCAATTTGCTTGCGTTTTCTCGGAGATGTTACCTGTGAAGGTAATGTCACTCTTGAGCTGGCAGTTGGTTTCCTCCTGCTGTTTTCTCTCGTACTCTCTCACCTGCTCGATCGTCATTCCTGCATGCACACACATTTGTTATACGTTTGCTGTGTATTTGTGAAGAATTAAGACAGATGACGTACAGCTTTCGAGAGCCAAGTAAGGGATCAGGATCCTTGTGTGTACTTAACAGAGCATGTGATAAATTATGGTAATGAACAGAGCGTGTGATAAATTATGGTAATGAAGCATTACAATACGTCTCATTTACCATGCCACTCGTCAATCCATGCCACCGCCTGTCTGTGTCCCACCAACAGAATGTCACGAATGTTCTATGGTGAATCATAACATGCTGTAATATGACACATGATGGGATTACATGACTAACAGCATGACGTAATGGGACGTTATAGTCAGTACCCTGTGAATGAAGTCCTCTGTTCTTCCCTGGAAGCCGTAGACCTCAAAGCTACAGGTGACTCTCTTGTAGGAGCACATGATGGGTTTAGTGGTGTTCCTCCAGCCATCCACTAGGGGTCCCCGGCCTGTTTTCTCTGACACCCAGTGTCTCAGATCCTATTTGTTTTTAAGTAGATACACATTACCTGCTGAGTGAGCAGATCATTGCTTGTGCGTGTGTGTGTGTGTTGCATGCTGCGCATGAATCACTGTGCAGGGGTGACATTACTTTTCACAGTTGGTCATGTGGTGTCCCATTTTTAAAGCGTTAGAGGCACAAATTCCATGCTTTTTGTTGTGTGACCTATTAGATATGTTTGATAAATGATCATCTAGCATAAAATTAACCTAGCATGAAAAGTAGCTAGTATTAAACCCCTGGGCAAAATGAGTGATTTTGGCTTGATCGTTTAACGTACTAAAATCTTTAACATTTTAACAATTTGTTTAATAATTAGCTTTGTCCCATTTTTTTTTTTTGCTTGGTGCATTAATATTTTCCTATTGCAAAAAGTGTAACATGTAACACTGTGGATAATCAGGCTCTGTTTTTGTTTATTTATTACAGTAATTGAGAATATAACTCATATTAATAATATAATTATAATAATATAATTATAATATATAATTAGTATTGGGCAGTCGATTAATTGCATCCAAAAATAAAAGTTTTAATACATTTAAAATTAGTAGGTATATATAAATACACACACACTTCTTTATGTATATATTTAAGAAATATTCACATGTATATACTGTATACATTTATATATTATATATTTAAATCTCTTTTTCTTAAATGTATACATGCGTGTGTGTGTTTATATATACATAATAATTATACATTTTATGTAAACACAAACTTTTATTTTGGATGTGATTAATCGATTGCCCAGCATTTAATATAATATATTAATATAATATAATATATTAATATAATATAATATAATATAATATAATATAATATAATATAATATAATATAATATAATATAATATAATAATTTTAAATATTGATTGATATATGACTCGTGTCCATATTTTAAGGTTTTGTTTTTGTCCCTTTTGTCTGGAGGACTGGTAGGCTCTAATAATAGTTTGTCTTTTGTCAACAAGTCTGAGTATTTCTTTGGTGTATAGCTGTATTTTTTTTTTGCTCATTGAAAAACTAATCCTTGGATTTGTCTTATTCCTAACTTGGCATATGACAGCTATGGATTTGAGGTTGTGCATGACTGAATCTGAGAGTGTAAAATGAAAACATGCTTTCCTCTGATGTATTATTTGTCCACTGAAAAAGCAGCAGAGTCCAATAAACTGTATCTCTAAGTAGAGCACACCGAGGAATGTGGTTTTTATGTAATGTTTGTCTTGTGGTTTTTGTTTCTGCAGATGTGTGTGCACGTACTTAGAGCTGTGAGAGTCTCTGTTGTGTCATTTAAATGCTTTGAAGACATTTGCACTGCTGTAAGGGCACAAAGACTTCGAGAACACAGTAGACTGGATGATTATTTATTTGTGAGTCAAAGTTGTTCACTGTTCAGATTCAACCAGAAGATTCAAAATTTAGGGAAGAACAAGCAATTATATCTGTAATTGCTGTTTATAATAATAACATCGTTCAGTTTGACCCTTATCATAAACAAAGCATAAACAATACAGTCAGTATTTGAAATGCCACATATAGACATTATTTAATTGTATATGTCATGGTGGAATAACATTTAATTTCACAGAATTCTCTGATTAATTCAGTGTATTACATTTTTCATTTTGTAAAGTTGTCTGAAAACAATGTGTCTAATTAGTTTTTTCAAAAAATAAAAATGAATCCATTTTAAAAGATTTGAATTTTTTACATTTGTTTCCACCTTTTGTTTCTGATTACATCAGATACACTTTGCTCTTTCTTGTTGATTTTAATACACTAACAGCACAAAGCCAGCTAATTAATTTATATAAAATTTAATGCCTTAATAAAATCACCTTTTAATATTTTTCTCTCTCTCAGTATAAATTGCTCTTTATACGTAGGACTGCACGATTATGACAACATAATAACTGTCGATTTATTCCCTAGAAATTTACATTGAATGCTATTTTGAATGGCCTTATGCCACTGTTTGAAGCGCCTGCGTGCCATATTGTTATATCAAAATAAACAAGCTGAAAACACTCTTCCTGAAAAACTTGTATTGCTTTTCTGTAGCATTAAGCCTCAAATGTCGAATATACATTGGTTTGGTTTCTTTAAATAAAAAAAAGTAAAAACACGCATGTTATTATAATATTATGCTATAATTAAAACAATGGGGAAAACCCCTTAAGATACCCTGCTGTAGAAGCTCAGAAGCTCTGCTGTATGTCATATCTGTTTTGATGTTCATGTTAACTTGACAGCACTCCATTTAGACTCAGTTTAGTCTAATGAGCTGAGCATTTTTTTAGCCTGCATATTAGGAGATAAATAGGCATAATTAGTCAAAATGTATGATTTATGTATGTTTTGACGAAACTTGTGTTAGACTAATGAAATTCCTCTTATGTAGACTGCTGTTCTATACATTCCTCTTTCTGACGTTCCCGATTCAAATCCCAATTTAGCCTCTGGTGGCGTGTGGCCAATTCAATTTACATTCTAACTCATGAATTGGAAATGAAACCACTCATAAATTCTGAATTTTTACCCACCCCTGATTTAGTTTTGCCATGTATTTATGCATATGAATATGTACCTCTGATGTCTTGTAATGCTTATCAGGGATTGGATCGCTTAAAATATCCAAAAAGCAGACACTGTCCTTTGGAGTTGGGTCATCACCAAACACCTGCACAGGAGACATCAGATGGCTTGGTCAGACAAATCAAACCAAATCAAATCAAATCAAATCAAATCAAAGAAAACACTCCTTTCTTATTCCAGCAAGTCGCCCAAGTATTATATGATACTAACTTAAAGTCTTCTGAACATAGAAGAATAGAAATGCTTCAAAGTTCTGCATCTGATTCAAGACAAATGGAAGTGCTCAGCATTGCTCACAGCAATCTTAATATAAAATACCACACAATGCAATGCAAACGGTTAAACATTCTGTAGTGTAGCCCATTACAGAACCTTGACACACTACATAACAGAAAGACCGTAGGGCATAGGCAGAGACTCTGAATTAATGCAAAAAAACATGGAAACAAAGAGGGCAAAATCAAGCCTACTATAGGCAGAAGTACTGAATTATGCAAACTACTGCAGGCCAATGGAGAAAGATAACTGATAACAAGCCTTAACTTAAAGAGTGCTGCCTTGACTGCAGCATTGCAGGTGCTTTTTGCACCCGCTGGAGTCTAAGAGAAGAGAATGAATGAAAAATAAGCAATTAAGAAAAGCGGTGTTCTGATCTCTCTATTGTGGTCTCTCTGTTTCAAAACCTGTTTTGTCTTTTTCAAAGTTGTTTATGGGTTAAAAAAAAAACCAAGTGTTTAAGCAAACCCCTGCTCTTTTCCCTCTCCTGTTCTTTCCTCTCTCTCTTTTTCTTTTTATCTCTGTCTCCTCGTGAGAGAAGCTGTTTACTGTTCCTCTTGTCTGCTGTGTTGACACTTGCACCAGTAATATTTTGATTTGTTTGACTGTGCTGGGGTTGCATAGCCTGTATGCAAAATGGATATGTTGGTGATCATTTGGAGGTTAAGTGCGCATGTGTGCGCAATATACACAGTGCTGGGTAAATGACTTACAAATTGTCTGTTACTGATTCCAAATTACATGACAAAAATTTTAATTGCCGTTGTGGACGAGCGAGAGACGTGGGAGGAGCGAGGAGACCAGTGGGTGATTGAGCGTCACCTGCGAGTTACACCGGTCTCAAGTCCTCTCATGAGGGAGCTTAGTCTGAAAAGCCAGACCCAAGATGTTTGATTTGGGAACTCACAATTGACAGGGCTCAATCCGAGGGGCGGGATAAACGGTTGTCTTTTAAACTCCCTCTGCACGCAATTGTATAGCGCTACAACCAACCCGAGCAACGAAGGTGAAGCGGAGATAGTTGATAATTAAACTTTCTCCATATCTGGTCGGCAAAACTCTGAACACATCTTCCCTTTTTAAGAATGACTTCAGTGACGTTCTTTATTCTTTTCTCAAAGAAAAGCTTAACTCCAAGTCTTCAAGAGTCACTCCCAAAGCTGATTCTGTGATTCTTTGTTTACAAGTAGCATGCGGAACCTCCACAGCTCTGCCATCATTATGTTAAGCCCACTCACTGACTCTATAAACAATGTGATTGGCCTGACCAGAGTTTGGTTTTTCCAGTTCACAAGTCTATGGAGAGTTGCTAGACGACACTTGCTGCAAATTAGATTTGCTGCGGCTAGTGTGCAAGCTTAACAAGAATGTGTCTCCCTCATCTACTTGTGATCTGAGCGCATCTTAAAGGAGTGATGAATTGAGAAATCAACTTTTCATTCAGCCTTTAAATAAGTTTGTTGTGATATAAGAATATCCTGTAAATTTTGGAGCTGAAAACTTCCTTGTTAGTCAAAGAAAAGCTTTTATTGACATCAGGCCCAGCAAATGTTCAATCTCAGAATATGCTAACCCTTGACGCCAACGTGTGGTGAAATGCCGCCTCAACATAAGAATAAGTAAGCTTAATTCTGTAGCCCCGCCCACCGTCTCTTGGAGCTAAACGGATCGTTTTGTGTGTTAAGACATCAATGTGACGCCACGAGCTGCAGAGTTTAATATGGATTTGTATGTCTATTTGTTTTTTACTCTCATAGTGGCTCTCATAGAAATACATCCCATTGACATGCATTATACGAGCAACGGTTGGAGTTAAAAATCTTAATTTGTTTTCGACTGAAGAACCAAACACACCTACATCTTGAATGCCCGGGGGGTAAGCAAATACTAGGGCTGTCAAGATAGCGTGTTCATTTCAATTAATTAATCTGAGAAAAAATAACGCATAAAAAAAATAACGCAGATTAATCCATTCCGTATTGAACTTTGACCCTGAGCAGTTCTTGCCGCCATTCAACTGTAAAATGAAGATGAGAACGTGTTGTCTAGATCATTGATTGGAACATTTACTTATAGAAAAAAAAACGGACTTGATGGAAGTGTTGATAAAAGTACCAAATGCACAGCATCCAGGAATTAAAGTTAATCCGGAGGTACGACCTAACGTCCCGTGATAACAACTGTCAACAGTCAACGTCATCTTCAGACCGCACTGTAAGTACAAACTGCCTGGGACAAACGCTGTCAAGATGAGATGTAGCTGGGCTATGCCTGTTATTATGCCAAAATTATCTTCATGTCTTGTTATGAAATAAAAAGTTTAACACCTCAGAAAAATGAACTTTCCTCTCTTGTCAACAAGCCTGTTAGCGCGCTTTTCAGTGGTGGAGGCGCGCGCCGTATATTACTATATATTACCGTATATTACTATATATTACCGTATATTACTAATAATACTATTACGCCGTATATATTTTATATATTACTGTCTATGTGTATATAACAGTTTATGATCACGTAACAAAAGGACTTACACAGTAAACGGATCAGGTCGTTTACATGGTGGAACATCATCGTTACATCGTTTACAATATTTGAACAGTGAAAATAATAATAAAAGAGTTTTTGAACTTTAATATCACTAATGCTAATAATTAATAGATTCATTTGAATTTAAATATTTAATATACTTTCACAGCAAAAATGATGTATGCGATTTAATTTAGATTAATTAATCACAAAGTATGTGATTAATTAGATACATTTTTTTAATCGATTGACAGCCCTAGCAAATACACAAATGAATTTTCATTTTGGGGAGAACTATCCCTTGCTTTAAATATTACTTTTTTTTCTTTTTTAGTAAATATATATATATATATATATATATATATATATATATATATATATATATATATATATATATATATATATATATATATATATATATATATATATATATATATATATATATATATATATATATATATATATATATATATATATATATATATATATATATATATATATATATATATATATATAAAATCTATCATTTACTCACCCTCAAGTTGTTCCCAACCTGTATGTTTTTCTTTTTTCTGCTAAACACAAAAGAAAATATTTTGAAGAATATGGGTAACCAAACAGTTCGGGCCTCAGTGACTTCCATTTAGTAGAAAAAAAGCTATGGAATTCAATGGGGACCCTCACATGCTTGGTTACTCTAAATATTTTCTTTTGTGTTCAGCAGAAAATTCATACAGATTGTACAACTTGAGCGTGAGTAAATGATGGCAGAATTTTTATTTCTGGGTGAACTATCCCTTTAAGTGATGTGTTTGTGAATGAGCGAGTGTGTCTGCTGGTATGTGGAGAGAAAGTTGGATGACTTGGAGGAAACTGTATCATTTACAAAGTATCAATAACAACCCCCATCCCCCACCTCCCTCTCTCTTTCTCACAGGCAGACTTGCTCATAAATCTAGAGTTTCTTTGTGGCAGGTTGGATCTTGTTTAAGTCGTATTTTTCATTTCTTAATAACAAGGAGCACTCCGGGGCACAACGTCCTCTCCACCAGCCACCACCCACCACCCCACCCACTCTCTCGCTCATTCGCTCTATGCAAATAAACAAACGCAAACCAGTAATAACTCAACTCATCTCAATAAGTGCTAAGTAAAAAGTCTGAATGTCAACACAGCTAAATGAATTGTCTGTTTGCAGCTATACTGTCTGTTTGTTCAATGTATTAAGCAGGAGTCTCATATTACCTGAAGGCCAGTAAAAAACAAACCCAAAAACATTTTTTACAACCTAAAACTACTTTAACTGTCTTAGTGCGGTTTTATGATTGTTGATGCACTAAAAGACCTCAGAGCGACTCATTAGATTGAATTTCCCGAGAACTGCAATTTTGTCCTTTCAGGTATCATCCCAATAAGAAGTCAGAAAAAGTTATTTAAACAGATAAATACGAATGCACAACTTTAAGATGATAATTATTTTATTCTTGTTTTGCCATTTATTTCTAAATAAGTTAAAAATAAAATACTAAAAATGCTACATGCTACATGAATTTAGCTAAATCACAACATTTTATGAAAAATATGTTGTTAAATACTGTTGACACCTTAAACAATGAAAAATGCAATATCATCCAAAACAATATCAAATAAATCTCTAATATTGTTGATTAGTTTATATGGTCCAAATATATTGTGTATCCCTAAAATAATTAGCAGACTACAAAAGTAAATCAATCAATTTGCATATATATTTCTTAATAAACGCATATTATTTTTACTCAGATGGGCAAGCTAAATAAAGGTTCCAGAGTACACTATAGTTTAAATGGTTGAGGTCAGTAAACCAAAAAAACAAAAAAAGTTTATTACCATTCGATGCTCAACAAAGATGGAATTAATTTGACCAGTAATACAGTAAAAACAGTACAATTGTGCATTTTTATTATTAACATTTAAAGTAACTGTTTTCTATTGAAATACATTTTAAAATGTAATTCTTTGCTGTCATGGCAAAGCTGAATTTTCAGCACCTTTCTCCAGTCTTCAGTCACATGATGCTTCATAAATAATACAGAATTTGTGCTCAATAATATTATTATGTAAGTGTTGAAAACAATTATGCTGCTTAATATTTTCGTGGAAACCAGTATTCAGGATTCTTTGAATAGAAAGTAAAAATAAAAATGCATTTATTTGAAATTATTATAAAATCCTTTTACAATATAAAGCCTTCAATATAAATCAATTTAATACATCCTTTCTCAATAAAAGTACCAGTTTCTTTTTTCTTTTCTTTTCCTTTTTTGAATGGTAATGTACTGTAGCTGTACTGAAAAATCAAAATGCATTAAAAATAAAAATGATAACTTGAAGGCGGGTCACACTGCAGTGCATTCTGGTGCAAACAACTTTGTTGACTTTTAAATACAAAAGCCCTGTAGCTTCGTCTAATGTCTGACCAATACCAGTATTTGAGACTCTGCTTTAAAGGCACTGGTGTCCTGTGTCTCAAGAGTGAGGTGGAGTGTTTGGATCTGCTTACTTGACTGTTACTACTGAACTGAGTGCTTCAGAGACAGACACAGGCACAATGGCCTTTACAAGGACGCAGCCGCTACGTGTGCCTCTGATGAATCGTCCTCCTTTAAGAGGATTATCTCCTGGAAGAACACACACACTGTTTGTGTGTGTGTGTGTGTGTGTGTGTGCATGTGTGTTGCCATCTCTTACTCACATTTTCACTGCAACCATTGTCATTTGCAAAGTGTGTCTCGATCCGGACACGGAACTTCGGTAGGAAGGAACACTTTTGGAAGGAGCAAAGAAACGAGAAGGAGGAAGAGTGAGGTGATTATGTTGTCTGCTCAGTGTGAGCCAAGAGCAAACTGCATGAGTTAGAGCTGACATGTGAGAATACTTACAGAGTACTCTGTGGTAAAACACCAGTGGACGGAAACAGAGAAAAGTATGCAAAAGAGAAATAAAGTGTTAGGTTATGGCTGGTTACTGATGCATTTAAAACACAAGATTAATGTTTGTGCCATGTGACTGCACGTTAAAATTCAAACACTGGTGTGTTTATTGTAACAAAATGCTTCAACTGACCCGTAATGGTGTAAGGGTAGAAGTTCCAGGCAGTTTCTGTTACATAAAAAGCCATGGGAACAAACTTTCTCATCCAGGTTGGCAATTTGCTGAACACAGACAAAATGGGAAACGAGAAGATGTTATGAGGCAACAGATGCGTTATACAAAGACAAACACTGACTAGAGTCAGTAAGATTTTAATGCTTTTATTCAGCAAGGATGCATTATATTGATCAAAAGTGACAGTAAAGACATTTGTTATGTTACAAAAGATTTGCATTTCAAATAAATGGTCATTGAAAAATTCTGAAATTCTGATAATGAAAAATCTGAATATTAGGATATTAGAATGATTTATGAAGGATTATGTGACATTAAAGACATGTTTGCTTTACTGCAAAAATATCAGGCCCTTTTGCTTTGTGTTTACTGTATTTTTAATATATCCGACCTCAGACTTTTGAACGGCAGTGCACATTTTCTTCATTGTTTGACTGATCCACCCTGAAAAAAGTTATTTCTGAGAAATTGTCTTGCATTGTTTGTTTGCAGTTGCCTGTTGTTTTGATATTTTGTGTCTTGTGAAGTAAAGATCGTTTAAAGTTTGTCTTAAGTGTCCAGAAACATTTAGGGACTGCTGTAGATGTGTATGTGTGCTGGGGTGAGAGGTCAGGCAGCCGTCACAATAGCTATAAGTCTCATTTCCAGAGGTGTCTGGTGCCATCTGTCCCCCACGAGAGAGAGAGAGAGAGAGAGAGAGAGAGAGAGAGAGAGAGAGAGAGAGAGAGAGAGAGAGAGAGAGAGAGAGAGAGAGAGAGAGAGAGAGAGAGAGAGAGAGAGAGAGAGAGAGAGAGAGAGAGAGAGAGAGAGAGAGAGAGAGAGAGAGAGAGAGAGAGAGAGAGAGAGAGAGAGAGAGAGAGAGAGAGATAATGAACTCAGCGCTGTAAGATAAGGCAGCACAGACAGCGGTTGAGATTTACAGCCTGAGGACTTGAGTGATGGATGGATGGACAGAGGATGAGAAGAGAGGGGTGGAGAAGAGAAGATGTAGATCATTCACGGTCAGCCAGTCGTGTCGAGCTCCACGGATGTGGCCGCGCGTTCTCACACTCTCTCTTTCCCATTTCTGAAGTGACAGACATTTCCACAGTGTGTCCGGCGGAACGGCACATTCCCACCAAACAACTGCCATTACGTTTACAATCCTTTGACGCTTGTATCTTGATGATACAAGTTAAATTATTCATAATTACAATGCAGTGGTTCAGCATGATGCACTTGTAAACAGCATATAATGATCTCGTCTGCGGTAATATCAGCATTTGAATTAGACTCACATGCTCCACGATAAGATTTATTTGACCATTAGGAACTTAATGCTCTGCCCTTTTGGTCTTTGCTAACACATTAATGGCTTGAAAAATTTGTTTTACTGCTAGAGGTGCAGTAATTCATATTCACAACAGCATCTAATGACTGAGTGTGTGTGTGGGGTGGGGAAGTGTTTTGTCCTTGTAGGGCGAGAGTGTAAAGAATGTAAGAAAACGGGCAATTACAATACGTGTGTATGTATGTTCATAGCGTGGGATGATATCAGACTGAATGCCTACGTGATTTTGCTCGGGACGGTTATGTTGCTGTGCAATTCAGCTTGAAGCCCAAAGAAGGGGAGAGAAAAGGCGTTTTTGGAGGTAAAGTGAGCGATGGCTGGAGCTCTGCTGCATGCATAAAGGTGTTAGCTGCAGTCATCAATAATAGCTGATCGCTGGCACGTTGACAGGTGGTTAATGTAAGCCGTGAACAAAACAGGATTGCTTACGCGTGCATGTGTGTGTGGGGGTGTGCGTGCGTTCTCACCTGTTGAGGTAGATGCGTTTCTCTGTGATCTGGCCGGCTCCGTGTTTGTGGTCTGTGCAAGGTTCATTACGGACGACCTCCACCCCTTCGCCGCCTCCGCTCTGCTCTCTGCTGTGCTTGCTGATCATGTATAACTGGCCGATTTTGTACTGAGGAAGAGAGAGAGAGAGAGAAATTGCTGACCTCTGTTTGTGACCTCATGTTTCATTTCTCTTTTTTTGGCCTTGTTTTTTAGCTAGGTTGAGCAAAATCCTGGATTTTAGAAATGGCTCCCTTTCAGCTCACGATTTGAAATGTGAATTGAATCGGACACTTTCCACATGGATGTTGAAGTAGAATTTAAATCAGAATGGCAGGAAGCCATTCTGAAAAAACATAATCCAAAATGTATTTACAATACATTTCAAGTATTACTACAAACCATTAGCATATTTACTGACATATCCCTTAAGGCTCACTCATATAAAGTGGGGCAAAAAAGTATTTAGTCAGCCACCATTTGTGCAAGTTCTCCCCCTTAAATCTCCAGTAGGTAACTTTTGTAGTAGGTAACTTTTAGAATTTTTTTTTTGTATATATTTGTTCAGCCTTTCATTATGTCCTGACAGTAGAATATGAGAGGAGATCTGTGATAAAATCAAACTCCTCTGTCTCCTCCCACTTGTCCTATTGCCATTTGCAGGAATACACCGCTCCCGGTAAGAAACAACCAATCAGAGCCAGGAGGAGTGTCTTAGCAGTGTCAATCATGCTCGTGCGTGCTGATCACAACCCCCTCTCGTGCACAGCGTGTACAGGCGTTCAATATTAAGATGACCGGTGTGCAGCAGCTTTGCTTATGACGAACAATCCAAACTGCCAATTCCTTGAGTGGCACCTGCTCATAAAATAAAGACGGGCAAACGGAAAAAGACAGATGATAATGCTAAAAAAGACAAAAAGAAATAAATCGATAGACCCCGAAATGAAACGAGGGTAAATATCGGAGCGGCTTTTCCGAGACGGAGGGAGCTAACGTTACGTGTCCTGAAAGGATTAAAAACAGTTGCAGAGTTAGCAATATTTCTGCTTGACAAGTATCCCTGCTTGAATGGTTTCATTCCTTGAAGTCTCTGTGGGTGTGAATTCCTCGTCGGAGCCCATTGACTCAAAACTTTAGCCGCATAACATACAGATAAAATGTCACGCACTGTGCAAAGCATTTATTGAAACCTACTAATTCACTGGCTTGTCATGTTGCTGAAATAATGTACTAGTGTACCTTATTTAGCATTACATATCGATAAAATAATTACTTGCATACTGTAACGTTAGTTACCGTCATATTATCTTACTAGCTACTTATTACTTAAAGAAATAGTGCAACGTCATATAGTTATTTTGCATGTATTGTAAAATACGTAATGTTTTGAGGACCAAGTTTGTAGTCAAAGTATGGGCAGGCCATAGTCAATGTAAATCATATTGTTGATGTTTCGTCCGTTCTCCATGCCAGTGAATGTGCCATAACTGTTTATGCACCGGTAGCCTTGTTTGCTTACTAGCCTGCGCGTTCACGGCGGCTCCGTTGTGATGGGGAGGAGCTGTGGAGGGGGAGGGGCTGTGAAGGGGGATGAGCTATGGAGGGGGAGGGGCTGTGAAGGGGGATGAGCTATGGAGGGGCTGTGGGGGGAGGGGCTGATGAGGGGGAGGAGCTGTGGAAGGAGAGCTGTAGCGCAGCACAGAGCAAGGGGGAGTGACCTGTGAGTTGTGCTTGTTCAAATTTTCAGGCTAAGTCAACGTTTCTAAAAACTCCCTACTACAGCTTTATAAAGATGAGAGAGACCTATGATTTTCATCAGGTACACTTCAACTATGAGAGAAAGAATGAGAAAAAAAAAATCCAGAAAATCTCATTTTCAGATTTTTAAAGAATTTATTTACAAATTATGGTGGAAAATAAGTATTTGGTCAATAACAAAGTTCGTCTCAATATTTAGTTATACTCTTTGTTGGCAATGACAGAGGTCAAACGTTCACTGTAAGTCTCTACAAGCTTTTTTCGCTGGTAGTAGTTTGGCCCATTCCTCCATGCAGATCTCCTCTGTAATGTTTGGGGCTGTCACTGGGCATCCCAAGTCACCATTTTACACTGGCATGCTCTAAACGGGCAAACTGCTCTACAGAGCGCTAGCCACTCAGACAACATATCTGGCCTGTGTCGGCCACCGTAGCTTCTCACAGATTCTTCTGTGCATCAAAAGCGAGGGGATAGATGATGCTAAAATGTACACAGTGCACCTTTAAATTATTACATTTCTATAGGTGCAATTTTGCAGTCAATTAGATATTTTTGTTTTATTAATATAATATAATATTTTATATGTTGTGATGTGATGTGCTATTATGACATATAACAGTTTATGGCTAATTTATTCTGAGGAATACGTTTTAGTTTAAAGGCTTTTTTAAAATACAAAACAGTTACTTTAACACCACTAGCGATATCCATTGTTGTGAATTTAACTTATGCGCAAATGGAATGTTGCATAAAACTTTTGCAAATAAACTAGTATTTCCATCCCATGTGTTCAAGAGAACAAAATGGTCACTTCCTGGGAAATTTGGATGACTTTGGCTCAGGCATTTCAAAATGAGCAAAACCAATATTTGAGATGCTGCATGTGCAATGAAATTGGCAGTTATCCAAGTTATCTAATCCCATCCACTGTTGAGGCAAATTCACAAAATCTATGTTTTTTTTGTTGTTCAGTGGGAGATTTATTTGGTAAATGTGTCTTTATCGTTACACGCATGTCTTATCAAATAATTGTATTGTTTTATCCATCGTAATTAAGCACATATTTTATTTTTTAAATCCAGGGTTGAATGGATTTAGGTTAAATTTTTATCGTCAGCGTGCTTGATCTTTCATTGCCACATGTTATTTTATTTTTTTATATATATTTTTTTGTCTAAAGATTGATATTCACAGAAGAGCACACATTTTTTTAAGGAAAAATACACCCCCCCATAACACCCACACACACACACCCACACCCACACGTGCACACACGCACACACACACACACACACACACACACACACACACACACACACACACACACACACACACACACACACACACGTATTCTCCTAAAAAAAACATGCTGGCAGCACTGACAATGTTCCTGCTGTTTGTCTGAGGACTAGTTCTTTTGAAATCTGTTAATGTGAAAACTCACTCCAACAATCACTGATGATGACGACAGAGACCTTGTGAGGCTTGGAGTATAAAACCGCTGTCTGTACGCACAACTGAGCTTCTCCAGAAAAAGGGGGCGGAGCTCCTGTCTGGAAACTATGCAGTCTAGTGCTGATGTAGTCCATAGATTTAGAATTCTAGGGCAGACTTTTAGGTCAGGTGTGCTTGTGTGGGCTTGTCTGATCTGGAGGAGCACAAGTTGGCTATTCGAAGGTGAAACATAGACAGACTAAACAATCCCTGAATCTGACCCTTGTTTAGAAATCCCAAGCTGTTTGTGGAGAAAGCCTTTGTGTTTTGTTTATAACAAGGTGAATGCCTCAGTCCTGCCTTCGGAATAAAAGCACGTAACTGGTCAGACCCGTTTAAGCAAAGGAAACGGCTGAATTGGGGAGATTATGAAATGCAACCCACAGACATACACAGAACTAAATTAAGGTTTCATCTGCATAAACAGAGTGGAATAAACATCTTAATAATGTTTACTTTCATGCACACTAATCACGTGGACAACTGCAGTATACACAAACATATGGAAGCAAACCCAAACACATGTAAAAAGTTACAAACTTACCTCATCGACAGTGAGCGGCATGCATATCCGGTATTCTTTGATCAACATGATTTGGTTTCAATGAGATTTGTTTTATCTTTTTGTCTTTCGTTCTTTCTCTTTCTGTCTCTCGGAAGTGTCTATTTCCTACTTTCACACTGTGTCAGCGCATAAAACAAGTGGTTTCCGTAAAGCAATGCTGCACCCCTCTTCCTCTTTCCCTTCACTGATGTCAGAGCTGGTCCTGTAAACTCTGCCAATGTGTATCCGCCGTGTTTATTTTATTGTTCTCATAGTCTCTCTGTCTTTTGTCTGTCTTTCTCTTGCAGTATCCCTCTTTCCTGGCTCTCTGTGTCATGGATGTTACTCACTCCCTTAGCATTCAGTTCTTCCGTTCTGTTTTTAATTTATGGTTTGGTGCGATATTGCAGAGATGAGAGCAAAAGCGAGGCTTCCTCTCTCTACTTCTCTCTTTCTGTCTGTCAAAGAAGAAAACAGACTGCAGTTCATGTGTAACCTTGCTATGTTCTTTGCCCCTCCCTCTTCCCTCCCCTCGTCTCTGTTCTCTGTACATTCTTTTCTTCTGTGCTTATCTTTATTCTTTCTCTCCTCCCCTTCCCTCCTCCACCTGACTTTACTTTTCTCTGCTGATTTCCCACACAATACCAGTTCTCCATCTTTTAGATTTTCTCATACTTAGTCCTACTTTAGCTTTCTCCCTCTTTCCCTCTTTGTCCTGCTCTCTCAATATATCAATATAACTTCACTTTGCCCCCAGATTAAACAACCACACTCTGTTTACAATACAAAATGTTCAATCCTTTCTGCCAGATTCACAGGTTTACACTATCGTTCAAAAGGTCTGGTTCAGTAAGATTTTTTATTAAAGAAATTAATGCTTTGTTTGCCTTTTTTGTTTTGTTTTGCAAGGACACGTTAAATTGACCAAAAGTGACTGTAGAGACATTTATAATTAAACAAAAGATTGTCATTTCAAATAAATGCTTTACTTTTGAGCTTTGTATTCATCAAAGAATCCTGAAAAAAATGTATCGTGCTGCTGAAAAATATCAGCAGCACAACTGTTTTCAACATAATCGGATACGTTTATTGAGTTTATTAGAATGATTTCTGTAAGGATCATGTGACATTAAAAATTTGTCTTTGCCATCACAACAATAAACCGATACCAGTATCTGTATCGGGCCTGATACCAAACTCATGTACTCGTAGAAATACCCCCGAAACCAAAGACCGATACCATACGTGATGTAACTGACAAAATTTTCACACTGACACAATGTCAGCCTCAGGGGTGTGGAACTATACAACAAGCCAGTACTCAAAAGAAGCCAGTACTCAGTACTCTGCTTACCATTCACAATGCTAAGCTTGTAATAATGTGTTATAATTAGAGTGGTATGTTGGATTTCCTTGGGAAATTCAAGCATTTCTTTGCATCATTACGTCACGTCTGTATACACAAAGAAAGAGTCCGGCTAGTAGGCTATTGCATGTGAGGAGCGGATCACATGTTCTGCAACGGATCATTTATAGCCTTTTCTCACAGCAGTTGGAGAAATCAAACTTATCATTTTGATGGTGGATTGTAATCCAGAAAGGCCCAAATGATGACTATACAGAATCTACTGGTAATGCGAATACACACTAAATACACAGTCATGCAATGCCAAGGCTGTTAACATTAACAACTTGACAATGAAGTATAATAATAATAATAATAATTTGCAAGGTTTGATGTTGCGATCGGTAGCTTTAATTACCGGTAGTGCAATTTTTTTGCAATGTTTTGTTCCCAAAAGTGGCAGAATGTTACTTTGTTCAGATGACATTTTCCCGTGAAAATTCTTATTTAGGTTATACTCCAGAATGTAGAATCTGTTATTCTGAAGTACATCATCTACACCGGTGCTGTGACTGACATCAAGCCACACTAACTCCTCAAAAGATTAGATTCTTCCGCGCTGAGGAGCCGCTGATGCACAACTCACTCAAAGATAGCTCTGCAAATAATTGCAATTGCAGCTTTCAAACCAAGATGGTGACACAGAAGCAAAACTTAAAGGTGTCATGAACTGGCTTTTCAAAAATGTTTATACTGTTGTCTAGGTCAAATTATGACGTACGAATGGTTTTTACATTCAAAAACATCATAACTAATAAGTAATAGGCTATTTTCTACACTGGATTTGAGGCTCTCTAAAAAACGCTGGGTTTTGATGGGCGTGCCACACTGAAGACTTAGTCTTAGAAGTAAATGCCCACGGCTAGGATTCAATAAGATTTGCATATTTAATGAGCTTCTGCTCCTGTTAGTTCATGTGAGGGAGGAAGTGTTTTGAAGGCAGCCGGAATAATTATCTGACGGGGCTCAGTTTTTTTTTTTTTTTTTGTATTACTTGGCCCGGCCAATCGGTGGATATAAGCGCCAACCGCTCTTCAAATGCAATGAGATTAAGAAATGAATGTTATTTCATTATTTAAGATTCACCGGCCTGCCGACGTGCTTATGTTTTGGCAACCCGTCTGGAAAACATATAATGTTAGCCCCTGGACATTGGGCTTTGCGAGCTCTGGGAGTCTGAACCCGGATCGCAATGAACCAACATATAAGGGATTCCAGCCTGTGACAGTGTGCTGGTATGTTCTGTTAGACATGTCACATACACAATCAGTACAATCTGTAACAATGCAATACTATTGCATATAAACAACGTGTTTTACTCACGTGTTGCACCATTCCTGTCGTATAATATTCCAATATATAAGGCACAGGATTATGTTTTAATCTCAATTCTTTAATGTCTGCAAATCCAGTGTCAACCTGTGTCTTGTTTACAAACGATTATCTTGCTATCTTTGGCGTTTTTATTGCTCGGTAATGCGATCAGTTTAGCTACAGAAGCAGTGTATACACATAGAGGCGGCGTTCTACTCTTGTAATACGTCATTGATTAGAGAGCCTCATTTTCTCGGCCTGGTATGTATAAAAGCTTTTCTTTTACTAACAAGGAAGTTTTCAGCTCTGAAACTTACAGGATATTCTTATATTACCATGACGTTTTATATATCAAAGGCTCAAGGGAAAGTTGATATCTCAATTCATCACCCATTTAAGGACTGCAGCTTTTAAAAACATTTTTTTGGGGCAGTGGTAATTATGCCCTTCGCAGGTAATTGGATGCTGAAATTTGTGCTTTAAGTTTGTGATAAGCACATAAAAATAATACTTTTTTTTAATTTGAGTAATAATAAAGAAGCTGTCCTTCATTCATTAGTGTCACTGTGTTGCGCTTGGAAAATGGCCACATCACCAAAAATTTTTTTTAATAAATGTATAGGTAACGGTATCAGCAAGTATGAGAAAACAAATATCGGTACTCCTACTTGGTCCTTAAAAAATGGTATCCATGCATACCTAATTAAAATATATTAAAATAGAAACCAGGTATTATATATTTTACAATACAAGTAAATGAAAATAATTTTTTTTGAACTATTTTTGAAAATTGAGACTTCATTCAAAAACATAGAATAAAAATGACTTGAACATTTTATAATGAGCATTTTTTTTATTTCTGAGTTTAATGTGTTTTGATATTTTTGGGGCATAACTTTCATGATATTGTAAAGAAGAAAAAAAAAGCTTTATTAAGAGAAAAGAAGAAATCGTATAGAGAGGACATGATTGTGTCACGGTCAATAACTTTTAAAATATCAGATAATTTGAAATAAATGTCATCTCTTGCGACTCCCCAAAATTGTAATGATTATTAATGAATAAATAATTCATGAAATTTGTAAATAATCTTAAATATATTTAAAAATAATTGTTGTGTACATTGACAAGACAAAAAGTTGTACTACTGTTTGCTTGATTGTTATTTGCCAGATGACATTTTAGTCATTAAATGAAAATTGAAAATGGTATAAAAGTTAAGGACTTGATTAATGAGTAGTGATATGGAATCAAAATATCATTAGCTCAGTAAAAAAACAAAAACAATATAAATCTATGGATATTCCCCACTATGGTAGAAAAACAAACCATGCGTGCGTGAATTTTCTCAGAGGCGGCTGCAGGGCACTCGGAGTCCATGGTGCTCATCTGATTAAAGATTACCTCAAGTACAGGAGAGAGGTAATTAAGCATTACAGGAGGAAGTCTATCTCCCCCACCATACCCTCACTCAGCAGATCCAGCCCCCATTTGCAATTTGAACGCCCCAAGCAAAACATAATAGTTTTCTGCTCTGGTGATTTTGGTTTCACTGTAAACTGCCCAGTATTCTTTACTTAGCATAACTATGTTGTCTTCTCAAAGCACAATAGTTTTAAACATTCAGTCCTCAAACAAAAGGAACCGGCTCAGCTTGAGCAAATGGTAATGTCTTTTGGTTTCTGTTCTATTCAGTTGTTTTATCAGCTTAACTGGATCAGGCTAAACTAAACCCTGTCATCTTGTAGGCAGCAGCAGAGTCAATATGTCTTATTTTGGGTAGAGATACCAGTGGGCTGTGTAGAATGGAAACCATGAAAGAGAAAACTGAGGGGGAACGAGGGAGAACTGAACACAGTCTAGCCTGCTGTGATCTGAATGAATCTGTGAGAGCTGGCTGAGTGACTATGTCAGTGGAGTGTGCATACTTTTTTGATCTTTATTTACAATGTATTTTTTACAACATGACAGTTATGACGCTACAACGTCTCTACATCTGCTGCTCTTATTCCTTGTGGGTTTTTTAGGGCAAAAGATAGATTAATAGTAGATATCAGCAGGACAAAGTTAGCATGGTTGTAATGTTTTTGTTGTTTTTTTTACTGTAAAATATCAAAATTGCAGTAGGTGTTAAAGGTCTTGTTGGTTTGCATTCCGCACTGGATTAATGAAATAATGAAATGAAACCAGTTTGACAATTGTACATTCTTTCTCTTTATTACTTGCACCCCTGCAAAAATGTATTTACGATGCTCTCCTTTTCAGTATATGTATTTTTTGGGAAGGTGCCACCTCAGAGATTGGCAGTAGTTTAGAACTGTGGGTGGCACTCAGAGTGGCCAAGTTTTTTTAATGAAATTTTATTTTGTAGCTACACCTTTTGTGTGTTGTTTTTTGTATAGTTTGTACAGCATTTTGGGACAATATGTTTACAACATTAATACAATGAAAATATTCAATTTCTTGGTAGAGGCAGTTATTTAAAGTTGAGATTAATCATAAGGAGCGACAGATCTTTTGTTTTTCATTTTGACGTACATCTAAGTGTAACGGCTTATCATAAAAGAAAGAATGCAGGATGGAGACTTTGTTCTGGCTTGGCTCACTTGTTGTTGATTAGTTTAAGATGCGGGCCTTTTGACAAAGTTGCATTGAAGTAGCGAGGTTAAGTTCAGTCAGTCAACTCATGTTTTCTTTTTAAACAAAATCAAGGTTGAGGTGCTTGAAATTGAAGTGAATGAGGCCAAATATTAAAAAGAAATGTGAAGCTTATCTTATAAAAGCATGTACAATAATTCTTGTTATGACTACAGGCTCTGGTCATATAATTAGAATATCATCAAAAAGTTGATTTATTCATTACACAGACTGATATATTTCAAATGCTTATTTATTTTAATTTTAATGATTATAACTGAAAACTAAGGAAAATCCCAAATTCAGTATCTCAGAAAATGTGAATATTGTGGAAAGGTTCAATAATGAAGACACCTGGTACACTCTAATCAGCTAATTAACTCAAAACACCTGCAAATGCCTTTAAATGTTTTCTCATGCTGCGTCCCAATTCGCCTACTTATACTACGTCCTAAAAGTATGTACTCTTTTTGTGAAGAAAAAGTATATACTTTTGAGAGTGTAGCAGAAAAGTATGCAAGCTTCGGGACATACTACTTCGCCATCTTTAACGGACTCTGTCGCTTAGTTACAAGCATACCGTCACCGTTTAACTGCCCTGTCAATCATCGTCAGATTCGTCACAGTTCAAATCCTCCACATTCAGTTTTTTTTCCTACCGTATGGGAGAGAAATGTAGTAGCACGTTTATACGCCGGGTCTTTAGTGCAGACTCCCCTCATGTGTTTGCAGTTTAAATATAATGACGCATTTAAAAGTTAATGGGCAAACATATCATTACAAAAAATATAATGTAGATAGCACTGAATAAAAATATATTTTCGTCAGGTTAAATACTGATAATTGATCACTCACCTTTATCTAAACCGCTCTACTTAACCGTCTGACACGCACATCTGTCATGTTTGTAGTTCTAATCGAATCCCCGTCCAACTTGCAATGGGTTGTGGGCAATATCAGCCTGTGCATCGATTTGCACTTATAATTCTGACCGGAAATAGTAAACCATCTGGGTATCTTTGGAATACTCTTTTCAACATACTACGATTTGGGACATACTAATTCTGTTTTCGAATACTATTTAGTATGGATAGTATGTGAATTGGGACGCAGGGTCAGTTAAGTTCTGTAGGCCAGTGTTTCCCAACTTCTTTTCAGTCATGGCACCCTTTGAAAATTTTTGGCAATTTTGTGGCACCCCCTCACCAGGGGCGGAGCCAGACGATGTAAACATTCGGGGCTTAGCCCAAACCTAGGGGGGTCCGGGGGCATACTCCCCCGGGGAGATTTTTTCCATTTACATCAGCTAAATGCACTATTTTTCAGGCTGTTGGAGATAATAGAATGCCTAAAAATCTACATACTATCTGGGAAAATAAGTTACTCAATAAAAAATAAAAAAATAAAATTCACCCAGTAGAGCCTACAACCTGTTTTGTATTTAACTGTTCTCCAGCTGTAGTGAATCCAAAACACCAAACATGTTAAGGATGACTCATTGGCAAATAAAAAGGCAACCATTATCTGACTACCTTTAAGTTGGCTTGCATAGGTGAAATTGGAATTTGGTGTAAACATCATTATTAATCTTTAGAGTTCAGTTTGGTTTACTTTGTGCTTAGCTGACAGATTTGCTACATCAGAATCCATGACCAATCAGATGTTGTTTTCGGCTGCAAACTTTTGCGGTTGGTGAGTTCTACAAAGGAAATGCCCATATTTGGATTAGACAGCGCTGTGTGTGAGACTGAGAGCTTTATAATGACACCAGGCATGACATGCTTCTGTGAATGGAGACGGCACGGGAGCTCGCGTTAGAGTAACTTTGGATGATTTCAGGTAGAAATCTAAAGGCGCACGGTAACAAAGTATAATGAAATAACCACCTTAAATGTGTAATGTTGCCTTTTTTTATTGTGACATGAAAGCTTACATGTTAAGGGAGTAAACTGGCCCAAAATCTAAAAATTGACTATGTTTTCACCTGTCGTGTCTCGCCTTAATAAGTAAAACCTAACGTTAACTCTAGCTAGCCAGCAATACAGTCATGTAACTCAAGTGTTACAACAGCGGATTCACAAACCTGTAACACTTTCGTCTGACGCAGAATCTCTCTCTGGCCGGTGAGGTTTAGTGTTCCTTTAAAAAAAATGTGTAGTGTCCATTAACTATAGTTAACTACGACGCCGGTGAAATACAAAACCCGCCAATCCCTGATGACAACGACGAAGAAGAAGATGTATATTCTTCTTCGTTAGTTTTTATTGGCAGTTGGCATTGGCAAACAAGCTGAGTGGTGTGCGACGCATTGCCGACTGCCACACACACACACACACGGTAAAGGAGCTTTTGTTTCATTTTTTTGCCGCTCCAGTCTGAAAGACTGAGAGGAAATGAAACAAAATTATTATTATTTTACTAAAAGATTCGGGGCTTTTGACAAAACATTCGGGGCTTAAGCCCCATTAGCCACCCCCCCGCTCCGCCCCTGCCCCTCACATACGTTACGCTAGGGGTGTAACGGTACAGATTGCTCACGGTTCAGTTTTAGGTTCACGGTTTCGGTACGGTTCGGTATTTGTTATATTCAGGGGAAATAGGACTACTGTCAAATAAAAATAAAGAAAATAAGAACAAATAACTTAAATGCAAGCAGCAGTACAAATAAATACTATTGAGAAAAGATACTAATAAAATAAACAATGCTTTACAGGTTTTTTAGGTAGGTCTAACATTGCTTTCCAGGTAGAGAAGTTGAATAAAGTAATCAAATTTACTTTATTTTCTAAAGATTATTCATTATTAAACTTACAAAAGCTATTAAATCAAGAGCAGTAAGTGATGTCCTATAGTGTTAATTTTGTCACATTTTTTATTTAGTCTTAGTCTTGTGCTAAATGTCCTAAAATGTTAGTTTTAGTCATATTTAGTCATTCACATATCTTTTGTAGTTAGTCAAGTTTTAGTCGACTAAAAGTCTTGCATTTTAGTCTAGTTTTAGTCAAAAGACGACTTAATGTATCTTAGTCACGTTTTAGTCGATTAAAAGTCTTGTCATTTTAGTTTTAGTCAAAAGAAAACTCATTATTTCTTAGTCAAGTTTTAGTTAAAACATCACAGAAATAAATGATAATTTAAAGTATAATAAATTGAAAACCAAATATTTAAAATTGTAATAATATATCAAAATATTTTTTTTAATTCTGTATTTTTGATCAAATAAATGAGGAGCAGAAGAAACTTCTTTCAAAAACATTACAAATAGAAATGTATATATAGCCTACTGTACATATAAGGGAAGTTTGCCTTTTTAAGCACTATTTTAAACTTTTCTTAGGTTAAATTATATTTGCTTGCATTCATGTATATTCACTCTATTTTAACCTTAATCACTACACTAATAGTAATATAAATAATAAATATATTAGAAAAGAAAAAGGAAAATATTTTAAGTGCTCATTAATGGACCATAATTATTGCACAAATAGTTTTTCTAACAAAAGCTCTCATCAAAATGTTCATTACTTTACTGTTTACCTGTATGGTGAAGCTGTTGTCTATTCAAATGTATTGCCAATTTTCTCTTTATCTGACTCCATTTAATCATAATTTAGAATTTAGGTTAGAATGCCAATTGGTTATTTGGTCATTTATATTTAATAGTTTAACTACACATTTAATTATTCTGTTTAACCCTTTGTTGAAATTATACCCAACCTGAATAATTCCAGAGCAAGTCAGAATCAATCAAAGTGTAACAATTTATTAACAGTCAGGCAAATGTATAATGCCAATTACATAATCAATTCAAAGGTAGCCTAATCCATATAACATCAAACACTCTGAAATAAAGAATGAAATGTATACCTGACTTCTGAAAATTACATAATGCTGGCTATCTTGAAACATCCAGCATTACGGGCTGACCTGTTTAAAGTGTCAAGACCCGATCTCTTTGCAACTTTTCCTTAAATACCCAGAAACAAATGCACAAACTCTTTCAAATGTTAACACGAGTTCACAATGGGAATTTGCATTAATCAAGTCTTATAGACTTGTATGGATGCAAAGTCCAAATGGCTGAAATCCACACTCACCATACTAAGACAAGATATCTCTAAACTCTTAAAACATTGATTATCTTTTGGTTAACTTCTTTGGGGATGAGATCTTTGTACCAGTAGCACTGAGACATTTCAAATGATATCAAACACATATAATATTGTATTGTGTGGATTGACATTGTAATATAGAGATTTTGGGTGTGTTTTCAGTGATCTCAGCATGAGAGAGGGAAGGAATTGGGGGAGAGGGGGTCAACAGGGAAAGATGTAAGGCTTGTTCGACTTTACCTAGCGATGCGCAGACCGATCGGCGGCTGACTTGAAGCAGTACATGCTGGTTAGAAATTTTTTTCCGACTTGAGACCATAGACAGTAAAAGAAATCGACAGAGCGTTCCCATAGACTTCAACGGCGGAAAATGAGGTAAATTAGAGGCACTCACTTCCTGATGGCTGAGCGAACTGCGCAGGCTCAGCTTGAGCTTGACGACGTAGATGTGACGTAAGCAACCTGTCTGACAGCTGTAGGCCTTCTAGTAGTTTTGGAAAGTGAAATCTGAATCACGTTGTTTAAATATTTTCTCCCGTTGCTTTTGGCTCACTATCGGCTTCTCCCCTTTCTTCTTCCTTGACTTTATCGGACTTTATGTTTCTACGGGCCCCCCGACTACCTTATAGACAGTAAAAGATTGTTTCTAAGTGTCTCCTCCTGTCTATATGGTAATTTTTCAACTGTGCGACAGAGTCGCGTTGGTTATGATGCAATTGTTAGCCTATTTTTACAGAAACAGCTTCTACGGGGCGATAGTGTAAGATACAAGGTAATGGAGCCTTTTATGCATTGTCGTGTTTCTTTATAAATAAACAATATACAAATAGAGTCTTTAAACGCCTCAGATGTAAAGTTATTCACTGTCAAAGTGACTCAAAAATGAATAGGAGTCAATGGGATGCTAACAGCAGGTGATGGCTTGGTTAGCCTCCCTATGGGTGGAACGCTTTCCGAGTGCTAGATTACCCCCTTGCTTGAGACAGCGCCAACAGCACGTGACTGTGACGTATGTCAACAAAGTACCGCGAGAGCGATTCGAGAGTAGCCAGCTAATGCAGCCGGTGCAGATTCTTAAGGGGGACTGCAGGAGGCTGCTCGAGCTCTGATGACGACACAGCTGATCCACGATTGGCCGGATTCACCGCATGACAGCGAACACATGTGTTTCGTGTTTATTCTAAAACCTTATGTTACAATAATGCTCACAAATCATTTATTTATAATAGCAAAACCTCTTTTTATATAGTCGCAATGTTATATTCTCATGTTTATCAAACTAAAACTGATAAAAACCATTGACAACACTTCATTGATAGTGTAGGTTAATATGTTGAACATTAATCTTGTCCAAATAGACGCTTTATTAAGCTGTATATGCTCCTGAATGTTTTCTCCGGACCAGAAAAACCATGCTTCATCTGATGCCTTAGATGTCTTCAATGTTTATTGTCTTCAGGACAATCCACATCACACATATCAAATGGACAACATGAAAAAACTGAAAATAAATAAAAATTACAATCAAATTCGTGATAAAGTTGTTTTTTCCATGACGTTGTTCGATTACGACCATAGCTTATGAAACTGAAATTAATACACATAGTACATTAAATTATAAACAAACAATAACCAAGCTATAAACAAACATACCGTGTGCTTTCCAATTAGGATTCAGGAGACATTAGGAGACATCTTATCAAACACTCTTTTCAATCTTCAGAACTCTCAATTCGTGTGCGCAACACCTCATGTTTTCCATGTTTTATGCTAATCAAATCACATGACTGGTACATATTATTTTACTCATTTTCTCCTGTAGGTGTCACTATTGCCAAACTATCATGCAAAATAAATATACTATTCTCAAATAAGTATTCATGAATCACAACATTTTGAAACAAACAAAACAAAACTTTCAAGAAGTGACCAAAATATTCAGAAAGAAAAATACTTTATCTGCGACAGCTACACTGCCACCAAAATTACAAGGATTTATGTCAGCAATATTTTGATCAACTCAAAGCCTGTAATTTTCCTTTAAGCTGTTATTTAACTTTCATTCACCTTTAAAAACTTTCACAACCAGTGTTGATGACTTCTATTTAAACCCTATTTGTTCAGCACTATTTTAGATGTCAAGATTACTTTGTCTAATCCCAGTTTCTGGTCCCTCTACTAATTTTAGGAGTTATTTTCAATGATTACCACTAATTTTTGGATTGGACGCTCCAAAAGGGACAAAAGGGACGTCAATCATTAAACTTTTTTTCCTAACTTACTTTGTCCCATTTGGAGTTTAACCTTTCGCACAAACCCATCATCGTCTGCATTTGTCTCCACAACTCTAGCTAGCCTACGTTCATTTCTGGGAACATTGTCCTCTTTGACAATTACGACATCTTCAATGTGAACATTTCTTCTAGGCGTGTGCCACTGTTGTCTGAGGCTTATGTTGGCCAGGTATTCTTTGCGCAATCTGCTCCAAAACTGCTCAGACAAGTACTGCACTCTTCTCCATCTTTTCCTAGCATACAGATCTTCACAGACAAATTTGCCAGGAGGAGGAAGAGGCACTGAAGTCTTCATCGTGAACAGATGAGTAGGTGTCAAAGGCTCAACACTCTTTGGGTCATTTATTGTGTTAGTGGTAAGCCACCGACTATTTACAATTACCATTGCCTCATAGAAAAATTTCCTTAATGAGCTGTCATCCAGTCTTCCTTTAGCTTGAGCCAGAACAGCATTCATCACACTCCTAACTGTCCTTAGTTGGCGTTCCCACACGCCTCCCATGTGGCTTGCTTCAGGAACATTCATAAGGAAATCACATTGTTTACTTGCAAGATAGGTCGAGATCCTCTCTTGGTCCAGATCCTTCAAACCTTTTTTCCAGCTCATTCTTCGCCCCCCATGAAATTCCTGCCTTGGTCGGATCTAATCTGTCGAACGGCTCCTCTGATTGCTATGAAACATCTTATAGCATTAAGAAATGCATCGGTAGTAAGATCCTCTAACATTTCTAAATGTACAGCCCTGGAGCTTAAACACGTAAACAACAGACCATACCTTTTGAATTCCTTCCGACCTTGTTTCGTGTAGAAGGGCCTGAAACAGTCAATACCAGAATGCGAGAATGGGGGAGAGGGTTCCACTCTGTCTGCTGGAAGGTCAGCCATACGTGTTCTTCAACTGGTCTACGCAGCTTTCTGCAAGTAACAAAATTTTTGATGTACTTGGCCACTACATTGCTGGCACCTAATATCCAATATCCATTGGCTCTGAGCTCATTCAAGGTCTGACCTCGGCTTTGATGTTGAGTTTTCTTGTGACAATGGTCAAGGATTAGTTGCATGACAATGCCTTCCTTGGGAAGAATTAATGGATGTTTCACCTCAAATGCTGCATTAGATTTTCTTAAGCGTCCACCAACCCTGAGCAGTTCATTCTGGAGGATATGATCAAGTTGGTATAACTTGTTATTCTTTGGCAGCTTAGCAGGGTTTTGATCGAGCCATTTACGTTCTTCTTTGAAGGCTTCTTTTTGTGCTGCTTTGACATACACTAATGAACCCTGACATGTCTCTGTTCACCAGTCTTTTAATCCTTGCAATTGTATTAAGGGCTGTATTCCAATTTGAGAATCTTGATAGTCTTTCAAGAAAGCTGCTTCTTACACAGGCATCTATTTTCAATACCTTTACCTCAGGGTCACCTACAAGAAGATCTGGGGGATTTTCATGAGTGATAATATCTCGTTCCCATAAGAACTTGGGACCCATCAACCAACTTGAGTCCATCAGGTCTGCCACCTTGAGACCCCTAGATGCACAGTCTGCAGGATTTTGACTTGTTTCCACATAGAACCATTGCCCTGGACCCGTAGAGTCTCTAATCTTCTGGACACGATTAGCTACAAAGACATGAAAGCGCCGGGCTTCATTCTTGATATACCCTAGGACTACCTGGGAATCGGTCCAGAAAACTCCTCATTTACCTTCAGATCAAGCTCCTCTCTAAGAACATGACTTACTGCTGCAGAAACTGTGGCTGCGGTCAGCTCAAGGCGTGGTATGCTGAAAACTTTCGTAGGGGCTACTCTAGCCTTACCCATAACCAGTGCGCAATGCACTTGTTTATCAGCAACAATCCTAATGTATGAACACTGCCCATAACCCTCACTGCTGGCATCTGAAAAATGATGCAGCTCTATTTTCTGGATTCTGCCCATATTTTCAGGAATGAAGCATCTTGGTATTTGAACCCTTTGGAGATTTTCCAAGTCATGGAGCCATGTATCCCACTTTGGTTTCAGATCAGAGGGAAGAGGTTCATCCCATCCTACCCCTTGTTTGCACATCTCTTGGAGCACTCTTTTCCCAATCAAGACATAGGGAGCGATAAAACCTAATGGGTCGTACACACTTGCAACCACTGACAGAATGTGTCATAGTCTGTTCGCTACTCCTGCTGGTTTCTCCTCCTCTCTTCTCGTTTCCCTCCTCAGCTGTTCCCCATTAGCGGGGTTCCTCTGATCCGTTGCACCTGCCTCTCTCTCCCTGCTTCTTGCTATTTAACCCTCCCTTTCTTCTCGTCAGTTGCCGGATTATTTTGCTGAGTAAGCTGATGTTGACGATCTATTACTCTCCTGTCGGGTGTCCACTATCTGGATCAGGTCAGCCCTAACACCTTGCTGCTTTATAACCTCTCTACCACTCTGTGTCCAGCCCCCGCAGTAGACGATCTCCCGGAGCGGTGCTCTGCACATTGCAGCCGCCTGGTGCGCAGATACGAGGGGGTTAGTCCCGCTCGCTGGTCTCCCGGACTCACGGCCACCTTCCCCGTCTCCATCCTAACCCGAGAGAGAGAGAGACTGTCCCGTTTGCAGGGGAATCTTCTAAAGACTGTGCTGCTAAACCTTTGTTATATTTCTGCTCTGCCTTTGTTCCAGTTACAAGGGATTCCCGGTCCCGCAGCTACTTGCTTTCTAATTTAACGAGATATGTTGCAGCACTCCCTAAATAAACTATCTCTCTGTGCATTTTTGGATCCTGTCTGTTCCTTACAACAGAATGCCTCGCCGAGTGGCAGCTCTTTCAGGAAGGTCAACTTTGAATGAGAATGTATCAGTCTCTATGTTCCATTTTACTCCAAGTACAGTCTGCATTGGAAGCTCATTGTAGTTCAGATCCACATCCTTCACAACACTGGCACGTTCGCTCTCTGGAATTGCACTCAAGACTTCTCTGACATTAGACACAAACTTGTGCAAACGCAGTTTTCCTTTTGCCAAGACTTCTTTCGCTTCACCAACCAACCTGTTGGCCTTCTCGGTGGAATCAACACTGACCAGTCCATCATCCACATGGACATTTTTGCGAATGAAGCTTGCTGCCAGTGGATAGTCCTTTTCATATTTACTGGTAAGATATTTCATGCAGTAGTTCGCACAACCCGGAGAGGATGCTGCTCCAAAAATATGCACTCACATGCGGTATTCCTTAGGTTCCTTTTCAGTGTTCCCTTCTTCCCACCATAGGAATCTCAAGAAATCACGATCATCTGGACTGACGTGAAAGCGATGAAACATCATCTCCACATCGCAAACAATCGCAATCTGATGCTCACGAAATCTACACAACACTCCTGTCAGAGCATTTGTTAAGTCTGCACCTGCGGGTAAGTGGTCATTTAGAGACGTACCTTCAAATTTGGCAGAGCAGTCAAATGCCACTCTTATTTTTTCTGGCTTCCTGGGATGATACACCCAGTGGTGCGGAATGTTTCATGTATTGCCTTCCTTTGATGTGGCCTCTGCTCTTCGGCATCACCATCTCTAAATACACTCTCCATAAACCTCTCTGTACTTGGTATTTCTCTCCAGTTTTCTTTTCAAATGTTTCAAGCGAACCGTAGCAAGCTGCTTATTGTTCGGTAATTGAGGACGTTCTCTAAAAGGTAAGGGCATTTCCACATGCCCTTCTCTGTTGTGCTGAGTTGTTTCATCCAGATGTTGAAGAAACTGAATGTCTTCCTGAGATATTGTCTTTTCTCTTGAGTCTGTATCCCGAAAGTCTGCTTCTAATGCCCTGATCACAGAGGCAGGTGTGATAGCTGGGAGTTCCTTTACAGAAATGCAATGACAGAACCCTACTACATTTCTAGAGCAAGTACTGGGTGTTATGGATCCCACTATACTCCATCCTAAGTCTGTCTTGACTGCGTATGGTTCGTGATCCTTTCCTGCCCTTGGACAATCATAGCCAATTAGAAGTCCTACAAATCCGGCATCTTGCCTGAAACACTGAGCAGGTGACTCCATCTTTGAGCCTTTTTGCAAGTAGGAATGTTATCTCGTTCCAAGGGAATGTATTCTCGAGTGTATACAGGTGGCAACTCAATGTACTCTTGCAGATTATAACCTCTCACTCTTAGCCCAATAGCTCTCTGACAATTCTCAATTAAAGCTCTATCCGTCATTGTGGACAGCTTTAATTTCACAGATTCTGTGTTTGCTTGCAGTTTGTCACAGATGTCCTGACTGATAAATGTATTACTGCTCTGCGTGTCCAGTAATGCATAGGATAGAATTTCTGGGCTGTCCTTTGTTGCACAAGAGAGCATGATCAGATGAGAGCAAATGATTGTTGCACTGGAATGATCATCGAAGTATGATTACCATTGTCCATCTCTACACTGCATAAACTAGTGGAAGCCCTTTCCTCAAGTGAAGCTTCTGGTTTTACTCCTTGAGAGCGTTCTTCGTGTAGTGGAGAGGGGTGACGCTGTCTACAGATGTTGCAAGTAGCTCGCTTTTTACAGTTTTTGGAGATATGACTGATTCTGAGGCAACCAAAGTACATCTTATTGTTGATGACGAACCTTTTCTTCTCCTCAAGAGGCATTGCCGCAAACTTTTCACATTTGTATATAAAGTGATTTTGCTGACAGCAGACACATTCTATTTGCCTCTTATCCTGAGTGGAAGAAGGGCTGGGTTTGAAGCCTTTCTCTCTTTCCAATGCACTCAAGCTCTTTGCAATGGGTTTAACATTTTCCGCCAGAGCACTGGCCTTGAGACGTTTCTGCTCCTTTGCAGGCCTTTCATCTGCATGTTTTAAAGCAAGTAGTGAGGACACAGGATTACATGCAATATGTGCCTCCTCTGCCACAAAGTCTGAAAACTCTGTGAAATTTGGATATGGCTTCTCTTCGTCTAGTGTTTTAGTGACATACCTATTCCAGCGAGTTGTTTCCCAGTCAGGAAGTTTCTGCAGAAATTTCTGGTTTTCTTCACAATCTTCCAAAACCCCCAAACCATGTACAAGCGGCATTGCATTTTTGCAAGAGATGAGGAAATCACTAAACTCCCTTAAATTCAGCGATTCTTTGGGTCCAATTTTTTGCCAGTTACTCAGCTTTGCCCTAAAAGCCCTTTGAACTACAAAGGGGTGTCCATAACGTTTGTTCAGGGTATCCCAAGCTTGCATGTATGCATCCTCATCACTCCTATAAAATGTTCCCTCTAGTACAATAAGCGCATCTCCACTTATGTACATTTTCAGATAGAACAGCCTATGTGCGGGAGTTGTACAGTTCGTTTTGATCAAAGCTTTAAAGCAAGTGCGCCTGTAAACGTGAACGGCAATGGAGCTGGAAGTTTAGTCATGGCCAGAGATTCTTTTAGTGCTTTCACTAACAAGACCTCATCTACTTTTTTCTCTGACTCATTTTCAGAGCATGGTTGAGTTTTTTGGAAACCTTGTCGCATGAAGGGTTATTGTGCTGCAGTGGATGCTGACGTGGAGGTAAAGTGATTTTTTCTTTAGTATCTCCTATTTCAGCATTCAATCTTGATTCCTCTTCTGCATACACAATGTATTCAGCTTCCATAACTTCAAAATTTCTTTGCTCCTCCAGCATTTTCAACCTCTTGTTGAGCTAGCACCTCTTTTCTTTGAGCTGAGATTTCTTTTTCTCTGTTTAGTTCAGCGCGCTTTGCAGCTAAACGTGCCGCTGCTTCCGCCCTTTTTACTGACATATGACTTCCCTGCTGACTATCTCTTTCAGCTCTCGACTCAGTTGATCCATAAATTGACCTGGCGTCATCTCTTTGCAGTAACTGGGTGAGTGTTTCTTTTACAGCTTCAGCATCAAACGCCTTAGTGCCAACTTCTGCGCAACGTCTTTTCAGTAGTGCGGTTATTTCACTAGTAACTGAAGTGCAGCTGTCCATTCTCCTTCTGATATCTTGAGATGGGACGTTCAATGCACGTATACTCTCATATGTTTGTTTCAACTCTGCCTCACTTTCCTCTACCGTTCCCATCATGTCATTCAACTCCTTTTTAGAGCATTCTTCTTTTAGTTTAGATCTGATAAACTGCGCTTCAGCTTTAAAGTTTAAGTATGTGAACATAAAGTTTCGTTCTTTTTTTGCTAACCCGTCACGTCGCGACACTGCCTACTATCATTCGTCACTGCAGCAATAATCTTTTTGCGTTGCTTTTCTGCGCGGCAAGGAATGAAGACACGTAAAACGCAATGGAGTTTTAATGCAACGAAATCGCGACGCTCCCTTGAATGGCGACATCTTCACTTTCACCAATGGCCACATTTTCCACCGTGCTGAATATGCTCTTCACATCGAGGGCTGGCAATGATCTTTCCTTTTCCATGATGAACTCTTGCACTCTTCCAAGGGGTACACGTTTTTTCACTATAACGGCTCCTGAATGTTTTCTCCGGACCAGAAAAACCATGCTTCAACTGATGCCTTAGATGTCTTCAATGTTTATTGTCTTCAGGACAATCCACATCACACATATCAAATGGACAACGTGAAAAAACTGAAAATAAATAAAAATTACAATCAAATTCGTGATGAAGTTGTTTTTTCCATAACGTTGTTCGATTACGACCATAGCTTATGAAACTGAAATTAATAATAATAATAAATTAATAATACACATAGTACATTAAATTATAAACAAACAATAACCAAGCTATAAACAAACATACCGTGTGCTTTCCAATCAGGATTCAGGAGACATTAGACGTTACTCATTTTCTCCTGTAGGTGTCACTATTGCCAAACTATCATGCAAAATAAATATACTATTCTCAAATAAGTATTCATGAATCAAAACATTTTGAAACAAACAAAACAAAACTTTCAAGAAGTGACCAAAATATTCAGAAAGAAAAATACTTTATCTGCGACAGCTACACAGTACATAAAGTGTTGAATGAAAATGTAATTTGAAACATCTGTGTATTTGAGAAATACTGCATTTATTTAACTTCAGTTGTGATAAAGTTTGCAAACGCAGCACTGCGGGAGGAAGAAAGTGTCCGACTTCACGTCTCCGTTTGCAGCTCCTCCCCGCCTGCACTCGGCTACTCTTGCCGATCGCATACATCCAGCCGCAGCCGATGTCGAACACACCTGTAGATTAGCTGATAGTGAGGTGAGACTTGCGTCTCTAGTGGTGCGTGAGGGACAGTTCAGATGTTAATTTCCTTAATTTTCTCAGAGAGTCCTTGTGCTGCTGTCTCTGGATGAGCTCCTCAAATTGTCTCACAGACTTTTGAAAGTAAGTGCAGAACCGGCCATTATAAAGTTTTAGCTACTGTACAAGATTTGCATCCTCATCCCCTTCAGACTCTGTTCTTTAAGACTGGCTACACCCAAAACCTTCTTTTCGGTTCTTTAAATAAAATGAAAAGCTTGTCTTAACTGAATGATGAATTGTCCGTCCCCCCCTTTTTCGTTAAGCTTTTTCGTTACGTGTCCGGTGTGAAAGGGCCTTTAGTCAGCATTTTTGGACATTGGTGCAGTCTCAGTATCATCTCGTCTTAGTCATGGAAAAAAAGTTTGTCGTCTGACGAAATTAACACTATGATGTCCTTATCTTTTGTTTGACATTAAACACACAGCAGTAAAGGCTACTGCTCCTTTAAGACCTAATGCAGGGATATGCGTTGTCTTTCTCGACTGTATAAAGTTCACTAATGGCATATACAGACTATGTCTGTTTGGATACTCATCTAAATGGACATGTTGACATACTTTTTGTGTGAGTTTGTCCGTTAAGGTGAAAGACTTGAAAGAGAACTCAAAAATTGCACGCTATTTGCCTATGTGCACGCGCTTTCAGATGAGTGCACAGAGACAGATCTTCTCACAGCGCACGCAAGTTCTCATTCGCGTCTTCTGGCTCTACATCCGGGTGATGATGGAGAAAATGACTGGTCACATTCAAACATATGGCAGCACTCGCATACATTAAAGTTTACAAAGAGAGACCGTTTTTGCCCGCGTTTTTCTTTTATTATGGCTGTTGTAATGTTTCACTGAGGAGCCAGTACTTGTATCCATTGACAGAAACATACATAAATAAATTAGATCAACAATAAAGTGCACTTCCACAATCTCTTGAAAACAAGTAGGCAACATTTTGGCAAAATATATTCAACAAATTCCAGCTAGTAACTCGATCAGAATATTAAAGGCTGGTTCACCATCAGCCAATTCCAACGTATTGACCATCTCCTTGAATCCAGCATTGTCAACTGTGCTAGTGGGGCGCATATCTTTACCTAAATGATAGGCAACGGAATCAGTTTTTTTTTTTTTGCCTTTCCGAATTCAACGGATAGGGAGTTGCGTTGTAGAGTGTGTCTGTTATGGAGGCCTGGGTTATGGAGGATGTTGAGTGGGTTGTGGATTACTGTTTTTGTTTCTTTATAAGATTGACATAGGTCACTCTGTGTTTAATTATTTAAGTGGTTAAACAAATTTGTTGTGTTCCCTTGCGTTGCAGCCACTACCATGTAGCAAATCTTGCACTTAGCATGTTTCTGCTCGTCGTCTGATTCCTCGAAGCCAAACTTTTCCCAGACAACGGAGTTGGTTTTGCATTTTTTGCTTACTAAACGCTGCTGTAACTGCTCTCCTTCTGCCATCTTTACTTGTGCCGAGTTTTTAAATTCCAGCGGATGATATGCACACGAGTCACGACCTGAGAGAGTTTGTGGCTTCGGGAGGGGCGGATGTGCACATTTCATTCAGAACACAAGACAAATAAGAGTGTTCTTGCAAAACAGAACATGGCAAAATATTGTGGTCATTTTGTACTATTTTTTGTACAATCCGAAATTCAATGAATTTCACAGCCCTACATTATAGATATTCATCATGTATATTCATTCTTTTATTCACCTTTTATCATTTAAAACAAAATTATTTGAAGTACTTTTACACGTCACCCCTGCTTTTGTCAGGCGGCACCCAAGTTGGGAAACACTGCTGTAGACTACACAATCATGGGGAAGACCAAAAGACCACCATTGACACCTTGCAAAAGGAGGGGAAGACACAAAAGGTCATTGCAAAATAGGCTGGCTGTTCACAGAGCTCTGTGTCCAAGCACATTAATAGAGAGGCAAAGGGAAGGAAAATATGTGGTAGAAAAAATTGTACAAGCAGTAGAGTTAACCGCACCCTGTAGAGCATTGTGAAACCAAACTCATTCAAAAATGTGGGGGAGATTCACAAAGAGTGGACTGCAGCTGGAGTCAGTGCTTCAAGAACCACCACACACAGACATATGCAAGACATGGGTTTCAGCTGTTGCATTCCTTGTGTCAAGCCACTCTAGAACAACAGACAGCGTCATAAGCGTGTTGCATGGGCTAAAGACAAAAAGGACTTGACTGCTGCTGAGTGGTCCAAAGTTATGCTCTCTGATGAAAGTAAATTTTGCATTCCCTTTGAAATTCAGGGTCCCAGAGTCTGGAGGAAGAGAGGAGAGGCACACAATCCACATGGCTTGAGGTCCAGTGTAAAGTTTCCACGGTCAGTGATGGTTTGGGGTGCCATGCCATCTGCTGGTGTTGGTCCACTGACATAGAAAGTCTATAGGGTATTGTGAAGAGGAAGATGCGATATGCCAGACCCAACAATGTAGAAGAGCTGAAGGCCACTTCTGCAACCTGGGCTCTCATAACACCTGTTTTAAGTTCAATACAAATACAATGTATTATTATTCTTATTATATAGCTATTACATAAGAAAAATTTGCCATTATCATGAGACTTACAGGACTAGTAAGCATATAAGCTAACTTCAACATTGAAGTCTATGGAGAAACGCTAATTGTGATTATTATGCTAAAAACAGACAATACACAAAGACTATAGCAAAGTAGCATAGGACTTTGTACTGAAATACTTACAGACTTAGACCTTCATAAAATACCAAAGGCAAAGAGAACAGGATAACAGCTGCATGTCCTGTCCGTAGATTATGCTGCCTTCACGTGCTATCGGAATTATAGTACATACGAGTTTCCTAGTTAAAAATTGCACATGAACGGCCTTTGAAGTCACTCACTTCAATGCAATGAGGTCGTAATTGCTATTTTGGAAATGGGAATTATGAAATTTCCGATAGCACATAAAAGCAGCATTAGAGTCAGAAGCGAACAGGAAAAACTACGGCAAGAGAGGAGGGACTAAAATATAAAAACTTGAATGCAATACAAAATTAAACCACTAGATGTCTCTAATGCAACACAAAGTGGGGGCAGAACACTCCCCACCTGGTATTAAATAGTACCACTAACTACCTTTACTAAAAAGCAGCACAACTTCTGAAACAGGTCTTGAATACACATTGGGAATACCCTGTCTCATGATCATCACTTTGACTTTCCCAATCCTGCCATCACAGCTGGGGAAGGTTTCCACAATAACACCTGTGGGCCACTCATTCCTTTTAACTTGAGTGTCTTTAAGGAGTCCCACGTCTCCAACTTGCAGGTTTGGTCTTTCTGATTTCCATTTTTTGCAAATCTGGAGCGTCTCCAAGTACTCTTTCTTCCAGTGTCTCCAGAAAGTTTCAGCAAGGCTTCGGACTTGCCTATATTGCTTGCTATAGAGATGTTTGAGATCCATGTTCCCCAGAGGAGCAGTTACTGGGTCAATCTTCTGAGTGAGCAGTATTGCTGGTGAGAGAACAGCTGGCATTCCTGGATCAGAGGACACTGGAACTAGAGGTCTTGCATTCATGATTGCCATGACTTTAGCCATGAGAGTCAAAAGTACTTCATGAGAGAGGCGACAGTTCTCCTTCAACAACATAGCATCCAAAATGTGGCGGGCAACACCAATCATCCTCTCCCACACTCCACCAATGTGAGAGGAGTGTGGAGGATTAAATGTCCAGGTGCAACTTTTTTCTTGCAGGTGAGCTTTCAACTCTGTATCTTCTGAGTTTATTTGCAGTTCTTTGCAAGCTCAAACAAAGTTTGTGCCTCTATCAGAACAGAGCTGTCTCACAGGACTGTTAGCGGTAAATCTCCTCAAAGCATTGATAAAGCTGGAGGTTGACATGGTCTCTATGATCTCAATATGCACCGCTTGCGTACTCAGACAGGTGAACATAACTGCCCAGCATTTGTTTTCTACATGACCACCTCTGGTTCTGGGCGAGGAGATGGTCCAAGGTTCGAAAACGTCAAGTCCAACATTTGTGAACGGAGGATCCATGGTGAGTCTGTCCAGAGGTAAGTCAGCCTTTTTTTTTTGTTCTTCCAACTTTTCTCTTAATCTTTTGCAATCTTTTGCACACATTTGTAAATCACACTTGACACCAATCTCTTACTTCCTGTTATCCACAGTCCAGCTGTTCGAACTGCCCCTGCGGTAAAGTGTATTTCTTGGTAAGAAACCTGTTCATGGAAGTGTCTTACCAGCAGAGTAGAGACATGATGGTTCATTGGAAGATGGATTTCTTCCCATGACATGTCTGCTGACGATATTTGGCCTCCAACTCTCAACAAACCATTATCATCAATGATGGGATCCAAACTTCTGACTGAACTGTGTCTTGAGACTTCTTCACCCTTTGAGAGGTTTTTTATTTCCTGTTTAAAGAAGTCCTGTTTTACACTTCTCATAATTATGTGTTTTGCTTGAGGAAGCTCACCAATTCTCTGTTTGTGGTCTGTATTTTTGGAGTAGGCTTTGAATGAGCCTGACTGTTGCACAGGTAAGTGATTTCCAACTGGAGTATCTATTAAACCGATAAGAGCCGTTACCTCCACCTCTAACTTTTGTAGCATAGGTTGAAACTTGAGGGCAAATTTCTGCATCAGTCTCTGGATGTAGAAGATCAAATATCCCTGGCTGAGGAGACTCATCCAACTCAGGTTTTGTCAAAAAAGCTGGACCTGAAAACCAGTTGGTGTCCTTTAGGAAAGCGGTTGGGACAGACCTGGATCTGTGATCTGCAGGATTATGGCAGCTGCTGATGTAGTTCCACTGATTAGGGTGTGAGGATTTCCTTATTCTTGTCACTCTGTTTGCGACATAGACAGTTCCTGGACGTGTTATGAATGTAGCCAAATACAATCCTGCTGTCCATGTAGAACTTGACTGTGTGAATATCCACATCGATTTCATCCATTATCAGGTCTGCAAGCTCTGTTGCCAAGACAGCTGCACACAGCTCCAAACAAGGGACAGTGTGCGCACTGCGCAGGACATGGAGCCAGCTTGATCTTCCCCATGATGAACCCAACATGACTGTGTCCTTCTGTATCAACTGCCTTAATGTATGCTACAGCAGATATAGCTAGATTCGATGCATCAGCGAAGATACAAATTTCTTTGTGTACAGTTGCAAGCAGAGAAACAGAAAAGTTGGTCCTCTGGATTTGGAGCAGCTTAAGTTCCTTTAGGGAATCTTTCCAGGCTTTCCACTGGATTATTTTGTCGTCTGGTAGTTGAGTGTCCCAATCATACTCTTCTAAGGAGAGATCTCTCACCAGAGCCTTTCCCTGAATCGTGATTGGTGCCACAAACGCCAAGGGATCGTAGACACTATTGACCATCGAAAGGATGCCCCTTCTAGTGAATGGCTTTTCCTCATCAGAAACGCAGAAGGAGAAACTGTCTGTCTGCAGGTCTCATCTGAGGCCTAGACTGCGTTGGAGAGGCAAAGGATCTGATGACAGATCCAGATCCTTAAGATCTTTGGCACGATCTTCAGATGGGAAAGCGTTCATAACAGTGCTGCTGTTTGATGCTATCTTGTGCAACATGATACTTGACTCAGCTAACATCTCCCTTTTTCTTTTTAGAATGTCTATGGCTTCTTCTGCAGTGGAGAATGAGACGAGTCCATCATCCACATCAAAGTTCCGCTTGACGAACTGCGTAGCATCTTGACCATATTCTTTTTGTCCTTCTTGGGCTGCTCATCTTAAGCCATAAATGGCCACAGTTGATAAAGGGCTGTTACTGAATACATGTACTGTCATCCGGTATTCAGACACTGGTTTTGTTAAGTCATTATCTTCTAACCACAAGAACCTTAGGAAATCACAGTGTTCCTCACATACTGTGAAACAGTAAAACATCTGTTGCACATCTGCTGTGACTGCAAAAGGCTCCTTGCGGAAACGAAAAAGAACACCAAGAAGAGTGTTATTGAGGTCTGGTCCCTTCAAGAAGATGTCATTGAGAGTACCTGGCACTGGAGTCAAACACCACCCATATTTGGTCTGGTTTCTTAGGGTGGTAGACACCTAATGTTGGTAGATACCAGCACTCTTGATTCTCTTTCAACTGCGGTGCTAGTTCTGCCTGGTTTGACTCGAAGATTTTCTGCATGCAATCCATATATTGTTTTTTCATGTCCTGTTTTCTTTGCAGTGTGTGACACAGAGATGATGCAGAGACGTTTAACTGCTTGCTCTCTATTATTTTGGAGACGGCGCCTTGAGGAATGGAAAGGTATAGAAGCTACCCAACTATTTGAATCATTCATGTCAATGGTTTTGTTGATGATCTCAAGGAAGGCTTGATCTTCTACAGACAAAGCAATTTTCTCATCCTCTTTTGTCCTTTTGAATACTTCTCTCCCAAGCTCATCTGTGTCATCTGCCAGTATGTCCATCTCTTTCAAAGTCTGTATACCGTGGGTTGATCTTCTCTTGTCAAACCTTTCTTGGATGGGAATAACACTATGACATGATCTAAGGAAAGACGTATGGTACGGTACGTAGGTAAGACATCGGTCCTGTAAACATTAAAGCTTGTGGGCTCCACTGAGTAATACTTCTCCAACAATGACCCAGCTGAGTCCAAGTTGTTGAGCATATGGAGCATTGCTGGGTCCATTATACTGTTTACGTACTTTGTGTATGCGCAGTATGTCTCTGCCTAGTAGGAGAAGAATGGCTGCATCCAGATCAATGGCTGGGATTTTATCCACCACTGGCTTGAGGTTGGAATAATGATGTGCTATTTCTGCTAAGGGGATCTCTGAACGGTCGTCTGGCATTATGTCACACTCTATGAGTGATGGAAGCGAGATCTGTACATTTTCATCTATTGATTCAACAATGAGGTTGCTTGCACGTCGTCCTGATGTTTCCACAATCCCTGAACATGTTTTAAAGGTGTATTGTTCAGCATTTTCTCCAATGCCCAAAAGGTTGAATAGCTCTGTCTTGGCCAGGGACTTATTACTCTGCTTATCAAGGTGCACTTCTGTGCACTTTGACATAACCTCTGGAGTCTCATCTTCCTGCTGCTCCCCGCCGTCATCATCCTGATCAGCAGAGCTCAATGACTTCCATGGCATTGGCCCTGGGTGAAGTGCTGCTAAGTGTTTGTTACTGTAGCACTTTTTGCACTGCACAGATTTGTCACAGTTCTTGGCGAGGTGACTTGTTGAGGCACAACACTTAAAACAGATTTTTTTCTCTTAAGGTATGCTTTTCAATCACTAAAAGGTAGCATTAAAAATGTTGTAACAAATAGTCTATTTCTCTACCATATACAGTTTAATAAAATTATTGGCTATCAACAACTTGCGTTGTTCTGGTTTCACCTTATTCCAGTCCATGTTGTGAGTAAGGGATTACACACCGAATTGTGAGTTCAGTGTTGGACAGATCAGTTCATTAAAATGAATCGGTTCAAATGAGTCATTAGTTCGCGATTAGAACATAAGCATACGCGTTATGTGAATCCAGACTGTTAAAATAATGCAAAAAAATTGTGTCATCACAGAAAACACTTCATAGAGATATTTTTCAGTTTATTTGAAAGTATGATTCATGTCAGCTGCGTGTGCAAAACGTCTGTCAAAAAAAGGTGGCTTTTTGGAGCACAATTCACATTCAGCAGTAAAATGTTGTGCGAACGTGCCACATGGAACATGGATTCAGTCTTCCGGCCTTTTACCATTGTGTCAGTTCAGTTGATTTTGATTGATATGTGCGAGTGAGAAAGAGCTAAGACGGTGATTGTTTTGAAGACAGAGTGCATGCACGGGCTCTCTGCTCGTTCTGTCACTCAGTTAACGTGTGCCCTGACACTCGCATTAGTAATCTACATCAATTTATAAATCCCAAAAACTCATCAAATAAGCCTTTGGCGGGACAAAAATGTTTTTGGTGGCCACCAAAACATTTTCAATGTAGGAAAAACCCTGTAACGGACATGGATCCTCAGCCTTTTTATCCATAATGTTTCGCTTATCTCCATTTTCAGAAGGAACATCAGTCTTCCTGCTGAACACAGATGGTTTGGCGGATTTCAGACGTTTATCACGTTTTGACTGAACGGAACGGTCAGTTCGGCAAAGCTGGGGTCGTTTCTTGTCTTTGCTTGGTCTCTGATGAACTTTACAAAGACGCAAAAGGGGGAATATTGAACCTGATGGTCTTCTTTTTATTTAGAGCCAGTTGAGATCCATTTCTCCAGAAGGTTATAGGGGAGCTTCTGTGCGATGGGTTTGACTCCCTGTAGTGTGTTAAGGTAAGATAGTCCGGGTAAGAATCCATCTTTCATAGCTGCCTCCAGCTCTAGCAACAGGTCCCCTAGCTCCCACAGCTTCTCATTGTCCTTGTTTGATATTTTAGGAATCTCCTCTAACTTCTTAAGAAGAGCATTTTCTATCATTTCTGCTGATCCATAACATTCTTCTAATCTCTGCCACACCATTTTGCATACAGATGCCTAAATTTGGCCTGCTCTGCAGACTGTGGTCCCAGCCATTTAGTTAGTAAATCTAACTTTTCCGTGGGGGTTCAGTTCAGATCACTGGTAGAGTTGACAAAGGAAGATTTCCAGGCCCAGTAGTTTTCTGGTTTATTGTCAAACTTTAGAAGCCCAGAGCTAACTATTTATTTGCGAATCAGGTATCTGGCCAAGTCTGTTGTGTCTGACTGATCCAGGGATGCAGGGATGCTCTAGAGGGTATGAAATAGGTTTTACCTTTAGATTGTGGGACGTGAGTCTGTAGAGGGCGGAGTTCATCCTGGTAGAACTTCAAAGGGCGTGCATGACTTTGCTGAGCATAGGCTATGCCAGTGCTCTGGCGTTGTGCTGGTAATTCTTAGAACATGACATCGCTACATTCTTCTAAACTGTGTGTTTGGATTCCACGATTATTTGTATCACCATTGTCCATGTTTGTTCCATGAGTTGAGACTGTTGATCCCCATGCTCCTGAGAATGTTGTTGTACATACTCACTAATTCGTTGATGTGAGTGATACGGAGCTAATTTGGTCACATTCTGCTGTGTTGGTTTTCCAATTTCTTCCTCATAAGCTGCTTCAAGGATTTCAGCCTCCGTAATAGCTGCTTCAGCAGCGCCCTGTATTTTCAGTGCTTTGAGGTTGGCCTGTAACTCAGTTGCCCTACGTTTCAGTTCCACTTCAAGCTCAGTTTTTCTCTTAAATTCTTCTGCCTCAATCAGTGCCTGCTTTATTAGTATGTCTGCTTCTTTTTGTGCATATGAAGCTTTGACTTTTGCAGCTTCCGCTTTAGCTCTAGCTCTTGTGGCAGCAGAACTGTGTGATGAGGCACAACTAGAATAGGATAATTGTTTGGAGTGGTAGGAGTATTGAGACTGCCCATCTTCTGTGTATCGCAGCGGTTTTTCTTCACTTTGTTCCTCCATGATAGATTGTTGAATCTATGCTAAGCTTCTGGTTTGCAGTGTTGATAACTCTCTCTTCTTATGACAGCAGGCTGAATTTTAAGTCTTTTTACTATTCTGCTCTTGCTTTAACTGGTTAGCATAGCAGATAGCTAACATAAGATCTGCGAAATAAAGACCCAGGAAACCGGAGTAGAGAGAGGTCTGTAGTAAGGATCATTCTTTTGTAAAACTGTGAAAAATTATATATGGCATTATAAACTGCCCATATATACATATACGTGAATATACAACTCAAGTCTATCATAAGAAAAATTTGCCATTATCATGAGACTTATAGGATTAGTAAGCATATAAGCTAACATTTTAACATGGAAGTCTATGGAAAAAATCGTGATTATCATGTTAAAACGGACAATACACAAAGACTATACGACAATTCACCATGACGTCACAACAGTAATAAACGTTCTTCCGGGTGGCAAAAGCCGAAGCGTTCCTATGGCAACGCTAGTATTCAGACATAGTTAACATGATTATTGAGGGACCGATTAATTAATTCAGGAGATAGCAATACATGAAATGCCTAACCTTGGTCTAGTAGATGTAGTGCTAGTCTAATACCACAATTTTTAAATGAGCTTCAGCCTACCATTGAGTAGTTATTTTAGTGACTGTTGCTGTTTGAATTACAATATGTTAGGCTATCGTAGATAGTCTATTTCCCTGTTCTCTGCTTTTCAACAAATCCTTAGCACACATTTTTTCTTTATTTTTTGTATCTGAAGCTATAGAAGTAACATTGAAAGTTCCGGTGTCTGTGTTTAACACGAAACCTTGTGTGATTGCGGCCGGCTCGCGGTGCAGTCATGCTGTTTCCCAGCTGATTTGATGCAATGATCCACTTTAATGACTCGTGGCATCTGCAATATCTCACAAACTCCCGATGTTAAAATATGTTATATTTATAATTTTATATGGAACTAATCACTACACCTGTGAGCAGTCATGTAAACATCCATTATTGATATAAAATAGCCGAAATCACATGAACAATCACACAAAAACCTTATTCCATAGTTATCGTGTGTTTATTAGCTTCTTAGTTCACGCGTAGAAATTTAGAATAGGCCCGTTTGAGCCAGAATGAGGAAATGTCCGAGACAGTAGGAGAGAGGTCTGCGCATGTTTTAACTCTTTTATATCGAATAATTCCGTGAGAAATGAATAGAAATGGTATTCTGTATGACGAAATATTTTGCAAACGTGATATGTCAATATTTCTCCAAATATGAGGACTTTTAAACTAAGAGCTAAACCGAAAGCTGTTCTTTGCGATATCTATGAACACAAATGAGCCAGTGAAGACGAGAGAATAAAGTGCGTCTGATAATCTATTCAAAATATCGTTCATAACGGATCGATAATAATGCACTCCTGACATAAATTAAGAATTGAATGTCACTGCAACCCAGTTTTATCATAAACAGTGTTCAAATATCAAAGCTGGAGTCTTTAATCTTTCTGATGATACTGAGTTTGTCCAGATAATGTGTGATGAGCAGTGAATGTTGAACAATAGTAATCTGAGGCCGTATGATCTTTGAATCGTAAGGGGTTAAAAGAGATCGTAAGTTTACTAATAGTAGTCTCGAAATTCCCCAGCTGAAGATAATTATGCTCTGCTATGATTTTGTAGATGGACCATTTTGAGAATACTTCTCTGTAGCGCCACTTTTGACGACGTCCACTCGCTTTAGCCTCCTCACCCACAGGTTTTGCTGCATATATTTACTTCTTTCTGAATGAAATCGATAAAATCCTACACCTTTTGCTGTATATCTGATGGCGCAACCCCAAACACAACACGTTTTCGTCATAGTTTCAACTTTAAACAAGAGCAATGTTCTTAACTATGTTACTATTTACAGTAGCCGGCTGATCTCTTCAGTTTGTCAGTAGAAGCCGCTCGCGTTCTGCCACCCGGAAGTATCTTGAGGCGATTGTTTACAAACATTCTGAAATGGTCTATAGCAAAGTAGCATAGTACTTGTACAGAAATACTTACAGACTTAGACCTTAATAAACTACCAAAGGCAAAGACAAAAGAGTAACTGCTGCATGTCCTCTCTGTAGATTAGAGTAAAAACTACGGCAAGAGAGGAGGGACTAAAATATAAACACTCAAATCCAATACAACTTTAAACTACTAGATGTCTCTAATACAACACAAAGTGGGGGCAGAACAACTGTATTCTGATTGTTCACTGAGCACTGACTGTCAGGCCATCTAGTGGCGATTTTCTATTTATTCGTTTATTTGTTTAATTTTTTTAATCGTTTCTATTACAAGTCCTTCTAAAAAAATTAGCATATTGTGATAAAGTGCAATATTTTCCATAATGGAATGATAAAAATTTAACTTTCATATATTTTAGATTCATTGCACTCCAACTGAAATATTTCAGGTCTTTTATTGTTTTAATACTGATGATTTTGGCATACAGCTCATGAAAACCCAAAATTCCTATTTCAAAAAATTAGCATATCATGAAAAGGTTCTCCAAACGAGCTATTAACCTAATCATCTGAATAAACTAATTAACTCTAAACACCTGCAAAAAATCCCTGAGGCTTTTAAAAACTCCCAGCCTGGTTCATTACTCAAAACCACAATCATGGGTAAGACTGCCAACCTGACTGCTGTCCAGAAGGCCATCATTGACACCCTCAAGCGAGAGGGTAAGACACAGAAATACATTTCTGAACGAATAGGCTGTTCCTAGAGTGCTGTATCAAGGTACCTCAGTGTGAAGTCTGCGGGAAGGAAAAAGTGTGGCAAAAAACGCTGCACAACGAGAAGAGGTGACCGGACCATGAAGAAGACTGTGGAGAAGGACCGATTCCAGACCTTGGGGGACCTGCAGAAGCAGTGGACTGAGTGGAGTAGAAACATCCAGAGCCACCGTGCACAGGCGTGTGCAGGAAATGGGCTACAGGTGCCGCATTCCCCATGCAGGTCAAGCCACTTTGGGCTACAGAGAAGCAGCACTGGACTGTTGCTCAGTGGTCCAAAGTACTTTTTTCGGATGAAAGCAAATTTTGCATGTCATTCGGAAATCAAGGTGCCAGAGTTTGGAGGAAGACTGGGGAGAAGAAAATGCCAAAATGCCTGAAGTCCAGTGTCAAGTACCCACAGTCAGTGGATGGTCTGGGGTGCCATGTCATCTGCTGGTGTTGGTCCACTGTGTTTTATCAAGGGCAGGGTCAATGCAGCTAGCTATCAGGAGATTTTGGAGCACTTCATGCTTCCATCTGCTGAAAAGCTTTATGGAGATGAAGATTTCGTTTTTTTTCAGCACAACCTGGCACCTGCTCACAGTGCCAAAACCACTGGTAAATGGTTTACTGACCATGGTATTACTGTGCTCAATTGGCCTGCCAACTCTCCTGACGTGAACCCCATAGAGAATCTGTGGGATATTGTGAAGAGAAAGTTGAGAGACGCAAGACCCAACACTCTGGATGAGCTTAAGGCTGCTATCGAAGCATCCTGGGCCTCCATAACACCTCAGCAGTGCCACAGGCTGATTGTCTCCATGCCACGCCGCATTGAAGCAGTCATTTCTGCAAAAGGATTCTCGACCAAGTACATAACTGAACATAATTATTTGAGGGTGTACTTTTTTTGAATTAAAAACACTTTTCTTTTATTGGTCGGATTAAGTATGCTAATTCTTTTTTTGAGATTTTTTTGGGGGTTTTCATGAGCTGTATGCCAAAATCATCAGTATTTAAACAATAAAAGACCTGAAATATTTCAGTTGGTGTGCAATGAATCTAAAATATATGAAATTTTATTACATTATGGAAAAAAATGAACTTTATCACAATATGCTAATTTTTTGATAAGGACCTGTATACTTGCCGACCCCTGCCCTAGGGTCTTTTTTCTGTCCGCCAGTAGGAACGCTGCAGTGATATTAGACCATGCTTATTGTTGTGACTTTTATTTTGATGGCACGGCAGACTTTTTTTTTGATGGTGCTGAGCACAGAGCTCTTACATTCACTGTCATGATTAGCTTACAATCTTTTTAACATTCCTGTTGAAGATGTTATTAGATAGAACTGTTATACAAAGAAAGACATTATATGAAAAGGTATGAACGTTTGCCATGTGTTTGATGTCCAATGTCGTTAGCTGAGCAGAAATACATAATCATTTTTCGCATACACTTTTGTCAGTGGTAGTTCCTATTGTGCTGGGTTAAGCCTTGTTTATAGTTTTGTCTGGCTCCGCAGCACGAGCCTCCACTGAATGCCTTTGCCATTGTCAGCGGCGTAGCACCACATTTTGGGCCCTGGGTACAAACCATCTTGCTGGGCCCCCGTACCAAATACCATAGTGATACCAATGGGTGGGGTATTGCATTTTTATCATAAAAAAACACTTAAAACGTAAACAAAATAAGCCACATTCAGATTAATGTATAGAAAACTACTGACTTACTGACTTCTAAAGGGCCCACCCAGCCTCGGGCCCAGGGTACTCTGTACCCTTTACCCCCCCAGTCTGACGCCCCTGGCCATTGTGCTATTCTTTGAAGTGATAGTTTCATGCTCTCAAATTTGTGGGAAAAGTTTAGGGATGGCCCCTTCTCGTTCCAACATGACTGTGCACCAGTACACAAAGCAAGGTCCATAAAGACATGGATGAGAGAGTTTGGTGTGGAGGAACTTGATTGGCCTGCATGGAGTCCTGACCTCAACTCGATAACACCTTTGGGATGAATTAGAGGGAAAACTGAGATGGGCTATCTCATCCAACATCAATGCCTGACCTCACACATGTGCTCCTTAATCCTATGGATTAAGAATGGGATGTCATTAAAGTTCATGTGCAATGGAAAGTCAGGCATCCCAAAACTTATGGCGGTATGTGTTATGTATTTATGGCATTAAGTTGTCTTGGAAAATTAAACATCGTTATACAAAAAAGGATCACCCCTCCACGCACACAAATTAAAATAATTTTATCACATATTGTTCTGTCTCTATATTTGTGAAATAGTGGGTGTTTTAATGTTTATGGATTGGCCTCATTCACTTCCATTGTAAGTTTCCCCAAATAGAAATACATTTTTTTTTGTTAATCATCATTATGCCACAAAAAATGAAAATGTATTTTTGTTTCATGGTGATGAAAGACAACAATTCCCAGAATGCTTCGCTGCCCTGTGAGGCCATTCCCAAAGCCACCGCTACTGGATTACAATGACCATATGCTAATCGCTAAAGTAACCCTTTAAAAAGCATATTGCAGGTTAGAGACTACAATGAATCAGTGTATAGAAAAATAATGTAGGACCTAGATTTTCTTTAAAATATACTTGTAAATACGCTAATAAGGCTTTTTGAGTCGTTTTTGTGAGAAAATCGAATCGCATCTAAAAATGCTCAAACCGGAAGTGACATAACGAGAGGGAATGCGGTGAATTTCAACGATAGGAAAACAATGGATCGCAATGACAGTTCGGACGCTGAGGAAATTATAAATGTTTATACTCATATGGCAGACCACAGCCATGCAATTATGACACACAATAAGGGACAGGGAAGGATTAGACAGAACAACGATTAGAGGAGATTAATTGAGTTGTCGTGTGAGGAGAAACAGTGGAAAACAGAGCAGGTGAGAGACAATCGTGGATCCTCGTATGGTCGTTGCTCGCCTAGCAGCATGTGAGCGGAAATACGAGATGAGCCGAGCATGTTTCTCACACCTCCCGCTCTCACTATATTTTTTAAACATAAAAAATTCGGGAGTCGGCTCGATTTTCATGTGATCCTTTATTCACTCATTCTGTTTTATGGGTTTATTTTGTGCCGATTTACCGTCGATAGTGTGAGGATGTATGACGTTTTGAGTATGTATTTGAGTAAACTTGAATGTACATATACATGGCATGAATAAAATATTTACATTATCAGCACATAGTTCCAGACTTTTTTGTGTGAGACTATGCATTTGTGTTTATGTAGCCTACATACTTTATATTCATCAATGTTGAAATTGATTCACGTAAAAACAACAACAAAGAAGCATCACGTGTGGGTGTTAAATAATTTAATATTATCCTTTAACAATACATGAGTATTGCAATGTTGAACTCCATCATATTGCTAGGATGATAATCCGTGGTGTAAAGTGAACGTTACACACACCACCGCGTGTGTCAAAGCAGATGCAGAAGTGAAGCCCCGTCTCTTCACCTGTACAAAATGCCACCTTCAAGCTTTTCTAACTTTTTTTTAGTAAACCTGTGGACTCGATGTCCTGACAGGCTGGACACAAAAATTTTCCATGACAATGATAAATTGAAATAGAAAAACTACCGAAAATACACTGATTCCTACTAAATACCAACCTATTCTGCAACACAGAGCAACACAGAGCATGGCACACGACTCCCTCTCGTAATGTAATATGCGATGTTGAAAAAAACAGCAGTTTTTACAAACAGCCAATGAAACGGTCAATTTATCTACTAAATTTGTGCTCTTATGTCTTTTAATAACATTTTAAATCCTGCATTACCTGTTCCTATGGCATTTTCATACAAGGTTATATATTCATCTAAAAAAATGTAACCTGCAATATGCTCTTTAAACAAAGTAGAGCAGATAGAACAATGTGTACTTCATAATGGCTGGGGTTCAGCATGTTTAGACAGCACTGATTGTTTGGGCCTTTTAACTGATATATCTGAGAATTTGGCACACACTGGGATAAAAGCCCAAACCCCTGGTGTTCTGGGTGATGAAGGGCTTTCCAATCTTCTCATCGAATCTCTATCCGACCCTGTCGAATACCTCTCGAGACAGAGAAAGAAGGATCTTGAAACATGCGGCATCATGCCATCATTAGCCGTGGATGAAGCTGTTCGTTGAGAGTAATTCTGTTTAAATGGAATTATAAGTGATCAGAGAAATGACCTCAGGGACTCAAGGCTCTTGTGGCTTCCATCAGTTACTTCTGAACCCTTCAACTATACTGTATCGTCACAAGCGTGGAGTTTTAAAGAATTATTCATGCAAAGTCTTCACAAATTCACAAATGTGGATACTTGGAAAAACTGTGATGTACATTTGCGCTTGTTGCGATAATTAGCTCGGGATTACAATGCCCATCATTTACCGCCTGTGAAAACGAATGTGAGGTTCTGTAGCTTTTTCTTTCTGTGCTGAAAGCCTATGTGTACGAGTGTACGTTTAACACAGGCCCAGTCAAAGACAGGGTTCAGTCTCAATGTGAGGGGGAAAAATTATCTTTATAAAGAAGAAAATTTATTCAAGAAATTAAATGTAGGGGATTTGAACGGAGCCGTTCTGCGAGGCCACCGTAAAGGATTAGCTCTATTCTTCTCAGAAGGTCGCTGATAGCTATTGCGCAAAAGTACTTGGTTATTTTCTATTACAGCTCGGACGGAGAAAAAATTCAATCGTCGCCGAGGTCTCCCAGTGCGAAAGGAAAGTCTGTGTGGCACTGCTGAATAGGGCTCTCACTCTCTCCATCTTCCCTCAGGCAGTCTCTCTCTCTCTCTTTAGTTCTCCTATTAACTTCTTCTGCACATCTCCTTTCACGTCTGCTTGTTTTATCCGACACTAATACCAGATGCCGTGTCGTAGTCCGTATTATTATCCCAAGGCCTTATGAGCCTTCAATATGATTCCTATAAGGCCACTGCCTTATGCGTGCCTCTAGGATTGCTGCTCAATTCCTCCACCTACTATTTACTTGATTAAATGGGATTTTTCTTTATCAACTTTAATCAGACTTTGTGAGTAGTGAAAGAGAGAATGAAAGAAATGCCAACAGAGAGGGAAAAAGAGGAGCTGAGGACGAGGGCAGGAGTGAGCGTAGCCTTTGCATTCCCCAATCTGATTTGATGTGATTTACTTGTGACTATCGATGTTTACTCATCTGTTGTGCTCTGAGCTGTAACTCAAACAACAGGACACATACAAAGAGAGAGAGAGAAAGAGGGAGGGTGAAAAGGGTGTGAACATGAATTCCACTGAATGAAACTTGTTAACATGCCCACACTTCAAAATCACAATCATTCGCTTTGACAGTTTATGTTGCGAACCATTCAACTGCCATCTGTCGTTGGCCAATGAGAATCAGACTGATGATTGATATATGTGTACGTGCAAACTGACAACTAGAACACTGGTCCCCTTGTTCTCTCACAAAAATCATTGTGATGTACTGGGTAGGTTGAACCAGTCCATTTTTTATGGTCTTACTTAAAGGGATAGTTCACCCAAAAATTATTTATGATTTACTCACCCACACATTGTTCCAAATCTGTATTGCTTTCTTCTGGGGAAAATCAGAAGCCGATTTTCAATGGGGTCCAATGTTGTATGGACTTTTGACTTGATATTCATTGGCATTTTCCACAGAAGAAAGCCATGCAGGTTTAGAATATTACAAGGGTAAGTATATCATGATGGAATTGTAATTTTTGGATGAACATTCCTTTTAAATTGGGATGTAAAGTGTGCACTAGCAGCTTAGTTGCTTTTTTAACTAAGTCTGTACTTCATTCGGTTGCACTATTAAAGCCCAAAGTATACTTCACTTTTTACGCAAGGGTCAGCGTACATTGCGCATGACGCAAATTTCGTGATCAGAAGAGTATGCGCATACTTTACACGCAACCCCATATTTTATGGCTGGAAAAAGCCTCTGATGAAGCAAATATCGTCATTTTGCGCCATCGGACATTTTTTTTGGCTAGGGGATAGAGTCTACAGCCAGTAGTAGTTCTGCATGTTTTCAACCTGCCCATAGGGGTGGGATCTCACTCACAGAATGTAAATGCGCACGGCCACTCGGGCATTAATAATGGAGCGGCCAGAGCAGCACGAGTTAATTTCTTTGAGTTTTCAGTGAATTCCTATGAAAGTTAAGCTTCCATAGACATGAAATGAAAACACACCAGTCAGTGCACACACACATCGTGAATGACCGTGCAGCCGGGAATGAACAACAATGCGACCGTGAATGAATGTTGGGCAGATGTGCTCATTTTAGTTTGGGTTTTGAATTAGCGCTAATTCAGCAGTGGGTTGCTTGAATTGTGGGTTCATTATCCTATATTACTCTTAAAGTTGCCATGTGTCAAAATTGAGGTAAAAATATCCAAAAAATGACCTACACGCACCAAAAGAATGAGAAGAAATAAGGGCGATTATGTCATTAAAAAAATGACAAGTTATAGTGCTGCAGAGCTATCAACCTTAATTAGCAGTAGCATTACTAGCCCCGGCCCGACAGGTATCGTAATACCAGTCTCAGCCATGGGAGGCGGTATGCGGGCAACATAAGCACCAGCCAACCTGGCGTACTTGAACCTGATGTCAATCATGTGGAAAATACAGCCCACGACTTCATTTCAGTTCAGGGAAGAGAGTGGACGGATGGCCGAAGCCCTTGGCCCCTAAATGTATCTGATATGATAAAAATAGCTGTTTTTACCTGACCGGAAAAAGCGGAAGTGCGGGCGCCCGGCGACTGTGTCCCGTCTCGTCATAAGTCCCGGTACTCGCGAGCCGTTTAGAATAGGCGCCCTCCAGTGGACGAAAAGTTGCATAGTGCACCTTTAATGAAAAACACAACAACTAAATTTTAGAATGACAAACTCACTTAAATACAGTGGCAGCTCCAGAGATTTAGTGTTGCAGGTGCTATGGGGATGCTCAACACTTAAGAGAAGGTGCTTTGAATTTTGCGGCGTCATTATAGCATTGTTGGCATGCATTGACATATGGCATTGCACCGTCACACCCACATTATATATATATATATATATATATATATATATATATATATATATATATATATATATATATATATATATATATTTGGGCCGGGACTCGATTATTTTTTTTTTAGCTAATTAATTAGAGGCTTTCTAATTTATTAATCGGAATTAATCGCATTTTAATTGCATATAAATATTTGACCTGAGAACAATGAGAAGTAATTTTTCACATGGGTTTTTTAGTATACCATTGAATAATGACTGAATACATAAGCTTAAGTAACAAAATATTGTTCAGTCCAGTAGACCAGTGCAATGTTTGCATAATTACAGTGCAGCAAAAGCATATTTGTGATATTTGAGGCTCGATGTGCTGCGGTGATAAGCAAAATCTATAGCTTGCACACAACCATGCTCTTATCGACGCTTCCATGCTTTCGTTTTTTAAAACAAAATTTCCCATCCCCGGGGCCAAGCAAAGCAGTCTCATCAGCTTCGTTGATGTTCACTATGGTTTGTTTTGTCGTGACTCGTGAACGCTAGTTGGTGTTCCAGTATAATCGGTCGAAATTCAAACGAAACTCATTCATTGAAAAACGTTCCACGGTGCAAAAATAAGTGTGGTTAAATTGTTTTTTTGTTTTTTTTCGTAATTAATCTTAATTAACGCGTTAAAATCCCGTAATTAATTCATCTTAATTAACGTGTTAAAGTCCCGGCCCTAATATAATATATATATATATATATATATATATATATATATATATATATATATATATATATATATATATATATATATATATATATAATCTCTTGAGGATGGTTGCTAATATCACCTGCAGCCCAAACCGTAACCATAATTGCCAAGTCCATGTGTTACACGCGACTTTGGGCTTCTTTTTTTGGAAAGTTGCATTAAAAATCTCGAGTCGCGGGTTGCAGTTTTTTGGGCTTATTTAAAATAAATGTGGTTGCTTGTTAGGAAAATATGACAAGCAACTTAGTTTCTTTACATTTATTGTCGCTGTTTTGTCCAATACATTGCCTGACACTGTCTTCTCACAGCTAATGGCCATTCAATGCAACGATACAACTGCTGTAGTAATTCGTCCTCATACATCCCGCCTCGCCCCTCATTGAAGAAAAATCGCGTTCAACGTACAGGCATGTCATGTGACCATAGACTGGGACGTTGTAAATGCATGTAATGATAGTTTGTATATGTAAATAGACGAATACATTTTTTGTTTTTGTTTTTACAAACAATGCAACCAGCAGTGATGTACAGAGACGGAGGAAACAGGGAGGAGAGGCACCTAATTTACTGAATTTTTTTAAATGATAATAATAGATTTTATTTAAATTATTTATAATGCATTATAATATTTTTTATTTATAATGCATTATTATATTTATATTTATAATGCATTATTATATTTATAACACATTTATAATATTTATAATGCAATTATTTATAATGCATTATAATATTTTTAATTCGGAAGAATCTCAATGTATTTATTATTACAGGCTATGATAAAAAAATAAATTAAATAAATAAAATGTGTGCATGTTTACCACTGCTAATATGTGTGCACTAACTCTGGCTATGGGTTACCATAATTAGCCTTTACAACACTTTTTCTCTTTTTCCATCTCCAAAACTTCTGTTCACAACCTTTATTGCAATTTGAAGAATTGTGTAATATCACATCTGTTTATGCTTTTCAAACTCTGATAGGTTTTAATTTAATAGCAGGCTCATTTATTGATAAATTATTGATCATAAATTATACTGATGATAATAAATAATATAATAATATTGGGCTTGTTTGGGCTTGCTTTTGAAGCTGTGGTTGCTTATTTGTCTCGCGAGAGATGGCAACACTGACCAACCGTAACCTTAGCATCCTCAATGGAAACCGCCGCCGCCGATTCTCTGTCTTTAAGTTCATCCCCAGGATTTTCTTGTTCTTGAGGCTCTGTGACGAAGAGTGTTGTGTCTGCACCTTCACAGTCTCGTTTCTCGTTTCAGGATGTGACTCAGAACGTGGACATTTAGGGAGCAAAAAACGATCCATTTTGGTGTAAAGTTATTTTACTTTGCTAAAACTCACTATCAAAAACAAGCTGAAATGAGTTAAGGTCAGAGGTTCGCGGGCGCCGACCCCACTGGCCAAAGAAGATCACCTGTTGGGCCTCATGTTATTTTAAACTAAAATATATACATTTTAAAATTATTATTTAACTCCTATTTTAAAAACATGAGAGAGAATATTTAAACATGATATTAAAATATAAAAATAAAAAATTACAGACATTTCTTGAGGGTGCTGGGCAGGTGGTATGGCTATTATAGGGGGAACTGCAGCACCTAGGAAGTTGTTGTCTTTCCTCCATATGTGCCAAAAATTTATTTTCTGGCTTTCTCAGTCTAGAACGGCAACAACTTCTAAAATAATTTCATATTTCTACTACATAAATGACCCCCAATTTAAATACACATTCATCTTTATATATATATATATATATATATATATATATATATATATATATATATATATATATATAATGTTAAGTGGACAGAGCTGTATAGTATTTGTTACTAGGGCTTGGTACAATTATTTCGATTTCTCAATTTTTAATCCGTTCTCATTTTTATGAACCGTTCCCAAGAATCGATTAGTCTTCCGGTTTTCAGTTGATAAATGAACAGAACATTGTAGCGTGCCTCCCATTAATTAATTCTAAATAATCTTTGTGCTTTACAATTGATATGAAACAAAGTCTCAGAGTTAAAATTCTTTCCATTTTATTACGAAATTCAAAAACATAAATTCCGTTTTGGCGCTTTTGGCTAAGCGGCAGGGCGGAGTTCTTCTCTTCCGCCAGTTACAGCATGAAACAAACATGACTGAGATTCTGAAAGTGTAAAAATATTGTGTACAACTTACTAAAATCCGTATCATGTCACATGGAATCACTCAATCAGTTTCAACTCATTTTAACTGTGAAAAGACATCAGTAAAACGTTTTGTAAAGAATGTCATGTAACGTCACATTTACCTCAGAAAAACCATATCCAGTGACCATAAACTCATTAGTCAACATTTTGCTAAATATATGCCCCCTATTATATCTTCATTATAATTTGTAATGTTCTCCAATATTTAATGCATGTAAAAAAGTTTGTATGACAGCCACCATTTAAAGGTCCCATGGCATGGAATTTTTATTTTATGAGGTTTTTCAACATTAATATGAGTTCCCCAGCCTGAATGTTGTCCCTAAGTCGCTAGAAATTTTGATCGGTGTAAAACGAGCTCAGGCTGTCTTTCTCTGCCTTTGAGAAAATGACAGCCCAGACAAGCTGATCTTGAATTCTCCTGTTATGACATCATACCAGGAAAGGTTAGAGGTTAGCGCCCCTTCCTCTGCTCTGCCCGCCCAGAGAATTAGTAGAGAAAGGAGTCAGTTTATCAGTGGATGTCAGCAGCACAGGCTTTACCATAAGGCTTCTCAACAGCACCGCCACAAACAGTGAGTAACAGTGTTCATTAATGCCTGATCTGGGATCAGTGAGTTCTGATGTGTAGCTAATCATTCAAGTTCACACAGACTTTCTTTCTAAATCGTTTAAAACTGTCAGTCCCGCCGCTGGCCATCTTGATGCATCAGCGAATCCAGCCAGTGACTAAAACCATCAACTTCACGTCATTTCTGTTAGCAGCATGAAACAAATCTGTTATTTAAATGATTAAACTACGGAGAGCAATCAAAGAACACTCTTTGTGAACCAATGTTCGGATTGGTCAATCACACGTTTGAATGATGCTGCTCATTATGCTCAACAGAAGCTCTTACTGTATTCATGTCGATGTCGTGTTTGTTGTTAGCTGTGGTGAAAGCATTTTGTGAGAAAAATAACGTTGCAAAGTTCACTCGTGTTTATTCAGAGCTCTCGGATACAAACAAAATAAACTTGCGCTCTCAAAAACTCAGTACAATAACACTTCCTCAGCAATCTTTCCTCAGCTCCGTTTCTCTCTTGACTGTTGCTGCAGCTGCTCCAGTGCCTGACTAAACCACGCCCCCTCCGCACGTAATCTCATTTTAAATGCAAAGATGTTAGCCAATCACAACACTGGGTGTTTTCACTAAAGACTCACAGCAGACAGGCCTCTTGAAACAGAGCATTCCAAACAGAGGGCTAATATCAGTATAGAAAAAATGCCTTTTATTTCTAAATTATGACATTTTTTTGATGTAAAAACCATACTATCAATATAAGTACACCCCAGGAAATATTATAAAACAATAAAACAACCCATGCCATGGGACCTTTAAATGTTTATAAAAACGCTTTGGAGTAGAGATATAATTATAACTAATTGTAAAGTTAATATTATAACTTTATTATTATTTTAAAAATGGGAGTAATTTAAGTTAGTAAGTTTGTATACAAATCAGTTCATTTTTTCCTTCAATAAAATAGTAGGCTAATAAAGCTTTGGTTACAACTGACTCTCATCAAGTTTCAGTTCATTGAGATATATAGGCAATAGTGTGTGCTCATGTAATCCAGTCAATTTGCCATTTTATTCCAACCGTTGGTCAGAGGCTTTCATAAATATTTCATTTTTACATGGGTTTCAACTATGCATGGCTCGCATTTTCCGTGTGTAAGTTAAAGTTGTGATCTAGTGCTAATTTATCATTAAACTTATGCATTAAATGAGTGACTGTTTTGATTGTTATAACCACTATATTTTCTTGCACAGACGTAATTCTGGTAAATGTCTAATGTGGAGATGAGTAAACAGATCAGTTACTGTAGTTTGCTTGAAAATGCAGGTTCCCAAACCTGTTCCTGGAGGGCCCCAAAAAGTACTCACTTTGGATGTGTCCCAAATCAAACACACTTGATTAAACTCGTCAGCTCATTAGTAGAGTACTACTCAAAGACTTTAGGTGGTTAGCCTATATTCGATGAGGAAGACATCCAAAATGTTTAGCGTTGCGGGGGGTGGCGGGTGGTCCTTTTCAGGAACAGGGATGGACACGACTGCGTTTTAAATGGCTGAACGGTATATTTCATCAATAGCGCTGCGTCACGCTGGGATTCAGTAAGGAGTGACCTTCTGAAAAAAAACATTGACCATTTATCATCCGAGCTCACTAAATGAAACACCGTGTCAGTATCAATCACGGGCTTTTGAGTTATTGGTTTATTAATCGATTGACAAGTGACTACATCCAGTAGACCTCAGATAAAAAGAAAAAAGAAAGCTGCAAAAAACTAATGAAAAATATGGAATTCAGTAAAATAATATAAAAGCACTCAACGGGAGAAAAAAAAATCTTATACAATAAGCATATTAACACGTTGATTCTCCGTTAATACTGCAGCTCATGCTATACTCATCCATTCCCCCGGTATAAGCAACTCCAGAACACCCGCGCGCGCACACGAGCAGTGCGTATTTCCCTCCGTCTTTGCTGTATGAATACATGCGTGTCTAGTGAAACGGACGGACAGCGTGACGGACGCACACCTCTCCGTTTTGCACGGAGAAGCAGAAGTGGCAATACGGCACCATTGATTCGCAGTACGGGATGATGGGAGGGGAGAGACACACGGAGGGGGGCTGCGGGGGGCAGGCAACAGAGGACTGAGTGGCTCTAGTAAATATTTATATTGCATGATGATATGCGCGAGCGAAAGGAGGAGGTGTGTGTGCGCGATAGAGTGAGTGAGTGCATGTGTGGAGAGAGAGAGAGAGAGAGAGAGAGAGAGAGAGAGAGAGAGAGAGAGAGAGAGAGAGAGAGAGAGAGAGAGAGAGAGAGAGAGAGAGAGAGACCTCGAGCCACCCAGTTATTAATATTATTCCACACCGCTAAGTTTAGCATTCAACACGTGTCGCTAGTGATGGAGAGAGAGGCGGGAGCGCGCGCGTGAGAGAGAGAGGTTGACGGTTGACGGTTGCTAGGTGACGAGGCGCATATACTGAATTTTAACAAAAGAGCGGAGAGAGAGAGAGAGAGAGAGAGAGAGAGAGAGAGAGAGAGAGAGAGAGAGAGAGAGAGAGAGAGAGAGAGAGAGAGAGAAGGGAGCGGGAGATAGGTGGAGAGAGAAAGAGAGAGAGAGAGAGCTCGCGAAAATTGAATACATGTAGAATATATATATTTCTAGGTGTATTTTCCCCGGAGAAGCCGCAAAAAGGATACCTCGAGGGGAATGATGTGAAGAGAATGGAGGGCCGAAAGGAGAGAGGGGGGACAGGCGCGTGAATACACAGTAAGTAACAGTTTAATGAATACTGCTGTGTTTCTGCACTGACTTGACTGCGTGAAGCGAGGAGACATGGCACTGACAGTGCACCGGCGGCTCCGGGTGAGGGTACTGGAAAAGATGGATGGATGGCACGCGAAAGAGCGATGGATACGGCCGGCGCGCGCGGGGGTTTGACCCTTCTGTCATTGCTGCACGCGCGCACATATGCCAGTGCTTATAAGCCCACTTGTTCCTCAGTGAAACGGCACATACTTAGACTTTTCTTGCACTCTCACTGCACAGATACGCGCAGAGGTTACAGCGACACGCGAAAACGCACGCGCCTGGAAACGGCACTGAGACACGCGCAGTCTGCGGGCACAATTAGTGATTTTCATAAAAACAACAACTGTGAAGCAACTGAATATTAAACCGTGTTTAAAATGCTGCTTTGCTGCGGCTAATGATCGTGTCGATGCGCCGCGCTGTCAGGCTGCTCGTCTCCAGTTGTGTATGTAAACTGCGGATTTATCAATTTTACTGAGCACAGTTTTCAGTGTCTCCCAGTGTATGTCTTTTAGTACTCGTTGTGTTTCAGTGCCATGCGAGCTTATTTACATAGCCTAGCCTATTCGAGTATTTATTTTATTGGTAATCAGGAATGCAGAGAATTGAAATACCTCAATACACCAATTGCTGTCGTTTTTCAAAGTCTGGCCATTTGCTTTTTAATAGTTGGCTAAAAAATCTGTGAGATTTATGAGCAGCACTCATTATGTTAATTTCATATGAGCCCATCATAGGCCCACAGTTTTCCTCCTGCGATATGAATCAAACCGTTGGCGTTTAAATGAAGTAAAATCATTTATGTGGGGCTTCTGCTTCATATTCTGTAATAAGTTTTACTCCCTCCTTGCTCCAAACTTATTAAAGCTGTTATGATGGAGCCTGGAGTCCTGCAGAGGGAATGTGAGGTCTTAATGTACACCGAGACAGGCCTGAGATAAGTGCTGGCATACATTTTACACGATAAAACATTTGAGCGCAATTATATGTTTTAGTGTACAAGCGGCTTGTTGTGCAACGTGACCTTTCATGTGCTTCACGCTGTACTGATTTGCTGTCTTGAGACTCTTCACATACATACAGTATTTGATCCCGCAGGTCTATAAATAAAAGATAGGTGAGAAAAGATTATGACCTCCAAAAAAAAAAAGCACATTTATTGAACAAGGCATGTTGTGGATACTGGGCACGCAAATCACCAAGGACTACACACACACACGCACACGCACATGCACACACACACACACACACACACACACACACACACACACACACACACACACACACACACACACACACACACACACACACTGCAGTACTGTAATGCGCACAGTAATGTTAATGTGTTGCCTTCAGTGTCAATATAGCTTCACTCCAGCAGTCTGTCTTACAGCTGCTTTCCAGGCTTTACTGAAGAGGGAGGGGGAGTTCACTTCTTTTAAAGAAGAAGGGAGAGTGAAAGAATGAAAGAGTATTGAATGAAAGAAGGTGAGAGACTAATGCACTAAAGAGGAGGATGTAGCAGAGGTGTGGATACAGATGAAGCTGGATGGGGAGTAGAAGACTCATAGACAGAAATACAGTGAAGGATGGGGAAATAGAAATACAGTGCAAACTGAACGAGGGAGCGAGAGGAGGAAATGAAGGAGAGGAAGAAAGCGAGAAGAGGAATTGAATATCTGAGACTGAACATGGTTGGAGGGCTCAGACAGAAAGATGAGAGCAGCTTGAATCAACGTTTGCATTTCTCCCGTTCTGTTTCAGAGCATTGATTCTTTATCTTCTCCTTTACCTTTGCTCTCTATCCTCTCTATCATTCCTTCTCTTGGGCTTTCGGGCTCTAGAGTATAGCTGCTTTTTTAAGATCTCTTTTTTCCCGCTGGATCCCACTCTTCACCGTTTCCGTATCAGTCTCTCCATCTGATTACTTTCCTCTCTCTCTTTTTGTTCGCATAGCTGTGTTGATGAGTCCAGCATGCCCAAAACTGTATCCAACTCCCTCTCAGTATCCTCCGTTCACTTAAATGTGACTAATTAAGGTAAAGCTCGTTAACACAGAACATCAATTAGTCTTTAACGAGATCATAGGCTGGTGTTTGAAAGAGATTACATTGCTCCCCTCTCCTCCGACTCCCCAGAGGTTAGACTGGCTCGCTATTGATAAAGGCCATTCTAATTTACATTAGACCTTAGACACAGTTTGGGTGCTCAGGTCAGATGGAGAAAGCACGTGGGACCCCACAATTTCTCAACATTTCAGACCCAAATAAAGCAGCCAACCCTTTCTCACACAGTGCTATTGCTGCTTTAGGGGCCAGACAAAATGCATTTTTTAGATGCATTTTTAAAAAAAGACATGATGCGGTGGAATGACAGGAAAAAGGAAGCTTCTATAAAAGTTATGAAAGCCACGTATGGACTGCATTTATATAGCGCTTTTAACAGACCCTATGGCCATCCAAAGCTCTTTACATTTTGCCTCACATTTACCCATTCATATACAGACAGTAATGTCAGCCACGTAAGACGTCATCAGCTCATCGGGAGCAGCTGGGGTTAGGTGTCTCGCTCAGGACACCTCGACACTTGGACAGGTGGAATCGGGGCTAGAACCATCAAACTTCTGTAGACAATCTACATGAACCACTGAGTCACTGCCGCACTTATGAAGCCACATGAAAATAATCATGCTTTGATAACAGTCAAAACTGACATAAAGTCAAAATTATTTTACATTAACTACAAAATGATATAAGCTACTAACAGATAAGTAAAATTATGTAATTATGTTGAGAATTGACTGAATCTGACAAAGTCAGAATTGATATAAGTATAAATGTTGAGATACTAAGAGATGTCAAAATTCTGAGATGTCAAAATGACATAAAAAGTACAAATTATTTACAACTTCTTCATTTTTAGAGACAACTCAGTACAGTATGTCAAATTTGACTATTTACTCTAAGTATGAGAGAAAAAAATCAGACTTCATTCAATTATTTTTTATTCTATTATACGATCTTTTTAGAATGCCTTATGATGTAATAATTCAAGCTTTTTATTTCAAAATTATGACACTTTGTCTTAATTTAGATTTATTTAAAAAAAACTATCTATATTAACTTGACTGTTGTGTTTTTATTATAACAAGACTTTGCAAAAGACGTGTGCACAACAGTCAAACATGCCTGTCTAGCGCATGTTTACAATATAATAATAATAATAAGAACATTTCTAAAAGCATTTTGTGTAAACGGCAACTTATAGCATTATTCAGCTGAGGCCAAGTGGTAGTAAAGGAGCAATGGAAGGAGGAGGAGGAGGAGAATAAAAAAGGAGGAGAGTGTTTTCTGAGGAAGCTCTAAAAAGGGAAACAGAAGTTACTTTTAACAAGAATCCGGAAATGTTAGTGGATTAAGAGGAAACGTTAACACAGAAAGTGTAGCACTCAGTGGCATCCTGTTCTAATCAGTCAAGAGTTTCCACAGGAAGCAGAGTCCTCGCTTTCACCCATCTCCACGGTTACCGTAACCACGGATATTTCGGTCTAACTACAACTGCGGTCCTGTACAGTTACCACGGAAATCCCTGCAAGTCTTCCCTCGCTTCCATAGACATTACACCTGACAGCTTAACGTGTGCTCGCTGACACTCTGTGAGATCACAGCGTCTCTTGATTCATTCATCTACGATATCCAATCAAAGACATATCCATAATGCTATTGACAGATGTAAACTAACAATGGCCAGCGGGGCCGTGCTTTCCCCCTGGGGAGGTCTCTAGTGATAAGACGGGTATTGTGATGCTGTTTCTGTGAAGTGGAGAGGGGCAGAGATGTGTATAGCAGCTGTTGAATGAAACAAGATGAGATTCAGGGGCAGTGAAATGACACGGATAATGGTGGACCAGACTGAGGAGACATTTTGGGCTGTATGTATTCAAGGTGCTGATTGATCATACTGACAGATTTCTGTTCAGTATGTTAATGGAGAAAAAGGAGGACAAGAAAGATGGCATGCTTTTGCCTGACACAGATCTAGAAAAGATAAAGCTGAAATATTTTAGTTTAGATCAAAGCAAGAACAGAAACTGTTCACTGATAACTTTGTTTTGCAGATGTTTTACATACTGTCGCTTAGTTTTCTTCTTCTTCTCAGTATGCCTTACAGAGTTCACAGTCCAGTTTTTCAGCAGCCTTGGTTCCGGAAGTATTGTTACCATTGCAGCACAACAGCTTTAAAATGTTTATTTTCGGTACAGATCTGTTAAATTTTATATTGTTGGGAAAAAAATGACCAAGTCTCATCAGCTTATGTTTAGCACAGACCTTATTTTACTCGTTAATTGAAAAAACCCATAGGAAAATCCAGAAGGATCCACTTGCAAATTTTTCGGGTTTTGACATCATCCCTGCACACTGGTCATAGTAACTAATGTCAGAATAGAACTGTTAACTACTGTTAACTGGATATTGTATTAAAGTGCATCTATTATTCTTTTTAAAAGTTTTCTAATTTGGTTTTGGAGGTCTCCTACAACAGGTTTTAACATGCATCAAAGGTCAAAAAACTGTTTAATTTTCTCATATACATTGCACATCAGAACGTTTTTCAATGATTCTCAATGTTACTCAGAGATGAGATGTTGCAACTGTAATTCCTCATAATCAGCATTAACAAGAGTATGTCCATCAAAAAGCCCATGTGTATATTTCTAATTTATTGTGGTGCACATGCAGGGATTGCGAATCAATAACAGCGCACATGTTAGCCGAGCACTAACGTGAATGACTGATGTAACATAAACCATTGCAAAACAAATCTAGCTCCATCCTTTATCATTACTCAAAGTAGTAAGAACAACAGACAGTCTGTATTAATAGACACCGTTTTAGGTAACAGTGGCCCACAGCCTCTTAGCAGAAGTATTTCAGTGAGATGGCAATAACGTGAGTTAGCTAGTTAGTCAGAAACGTACACAATATTAAAACACAAAACAACACATTTTGAACAACTGGTAGAAAATATATCAGGGCTCCAGACAGACTAACTGTTTTAACTAGGAGCACTGTATCCCATAACTAAATATTTTTCGGAGCGCAAGCTGAAAAATTAGATGCACACCTTAAATCAGCCTGCACCGCAGTTATTCACATTTCCCCCCATTTTGACTGCATTGTTGACAAATGCCTTGGTAATAAGTTGACTTAACATACAGAAATTACAATGTGCAGTTTTATTGTGCAAGTTCACAGCTCTCCAGAATAACATTTGAGAGCAGCATCAGCAGTGCCTCAAAGTTCTACAGAAAGTACTTAGTAGCACTGGGGGGCTGACACTGAGCTAAGTTGAGGTTTAGATAAAATTAACTTTAATTATTATCATTAATGTCTTAATATTAATTCAAAAGCAAAGCAAGTGAAAAAATAGATATTAGGGAGTAAAAATAGCTAATAAGCACTGCTCTGCAGCCACAGGGTTACAACGAATTTATTTATTTTTGCGAGTTTTTCTACATCTTAACTTTTTGTTTTATGAATGGGACAATCTTTGAAGGATGAACAAATAATGTTTTGGTCATCACATTAAAAATAGCATTTAAATATTATAATATTATAGTTTTGACTTGCTGGAAAAACTATAACATTTGCTGGAAAAACTTGACGTGCTGGAAAAACGTGTAGTACTTTAAAGCATTTGACTATTTCTGTCATGTAGTGTTACTACTTTAAACCCGTGGTGAATGTTGCTGGTTTGTGGACAAAGTCTTTTATAACTTGTTCATTCATGGCACAATGTTGCTCCTGGTTTCCACTTCAGTGCTGTTTGATCTGATATCTATGGTTTATAACAGAGAACTCTGCACTGAATCGGGATGCTTCTCATTAGATCTTACAGCGATTAAAGACTACAGACTTTGCAGCATTGCTGTTAATTCTATGGCAAATGCAACAGATTTCTTTACTGGGTCTCCCAGCACTGTGTTCTGTCACCCGATCGAGATCGGCCCACGACTCGCAAGTAGCTCCCAGTCTAGGGCACTATATAAATAATTATTCATACTTACAGGTTGTGATTCTGAGGAGCAAGCTGATCAAAATAAACTGGGTACTGACCTATCTTTCATGAGCAAGCGTTTTGCGAATCCTGCGCTGAACTTTTGAGAAGCAGTCAGTAAAATGGCGCGTTTGTGGACGTGTCAAGTTGTTCACGGATGGACAACGTATAACAAAGATGGGCATTATGCAAATGCATTTTCTAGTGATGTAGAACTGTTGCACAGTGGAATTTGTGAATCTCGTTTAGAGTCACTTACACTAGAGACACTTTATTTATCATGCCCTTTTGACTTTAAAAAATGTGCAAAGCTGATTCGAAAGACCGCCGTTCGCCAGCTTCTGTGTTTACTAGTAGCACGCGCAAGCGCAAGTCGGCCGTCATTATGTTAAGCCCCGCCCACCGACTCTATACATGATGTGATTGGCCTGACCAGAGTTTGGTTTTTACAGCTCAGAAGTGTATTGAGAGTTGCTAGACGATACTCGGGGCAGATTTGCTGCCGCTAGGGTGCGTCTAGATTTCTAGACTACCCCTTCCCCTTAAAAAGAGGAATTTACTAATCCTCATGTCGTTCCAAACATCTGTGACTTCTGCAGAACATACACATACACAAATACAAATTCAAAAACAGTTCAAAATTAAAAAAAAAAAAACTTCCATTTTATGGACAAAAAAAAGTGTATGCTCCAAAGAAGGAAGAAAGTCAAACAGGTTTGGAATGACTGACATGAGGGGGAGTAAATCATGACAGTTTATTCTCTTTTTATAACTACCGGTATCTCTTTCCATAAAAAGTATGAACATATAACATTTCTGACACATATACAATATGTTTCTAAAAATAAAATTTATAACAATTTGTGATGAAGTTAGGGCTGAGTAAAAATTTGAATCAGCTTGATCAGCAATAAATCCAAAACATTTTAACCCTGCAAAATATTTTTTTTATTGTTGAGTTTTAATACTCCTCGTCTGTATTTTGTTATTGTGCTACATTTGTTAGTGTGTGTGTGTGTGTGTGTGAGAGAGGAATAGAGAGAGAGGAGAGAGATAGAGAAAGACAGAGAGAGACATTGTAAGTGTATTCAAGCATGTGATGCACAGGTGTGCATGTTGGTGCGTCAGTAATCTAATGTTGTTGTGGGCATATATGAGCAGTGCTGTTACATCCGTGCATCAATGTCTGATTGGAACAATTGTTTGCCATGTAGTTTAAATAACATACATGATTAATCTTTAATCTGTATTTTTTTAATGTGGCTTAGGGTCTGGCATTTCCTATTTTGTGTTATGTTTACCTATCCTGTTTATATTTTGTACATGTGTGTTTAGGAATGCTGACTGCATTTTAATTTAAATATCTATAGATACACTGTCTCAATGATTGAAGAGAGGAGGGTGTTCTTGCGTTATTACAGCCATAATTTGCTGGTTAACTCACAGCATGGTGTGCTGAGCATGAGAGAAACTGTCTCATTGGGCAACAACTGTCATCTGTTTCAAAGAAATAGGACAACGCAAGGCTGCATTTATGAAATGATGCATTAATTTAAACTCTGACACAGAGGTTTTTTTTTCTTTTCTTTTGCTTAGTTGCCTCAGTGAAGTTTTGTCCCAACAACGTTTATTAAAAGCACAGGAATTATGAGCTCCCCCCATCGTTTTGTCAAACTCTCTCTCTCTCTCTCTCTCTCTCTCTCTCTCTCTCTCTCTCTCTCTCTCTCTCTCTCTCTCTCTCTCTCTCTCTTTTTCATCATCTCTTTCTTCCTGCCGCACGTGGTAATTAGGGGCAACTGCACAAAAGCTACCTAGAGAGATTACCTTGAGTCTAATATACATACTAATAGCATAGTACTTTACATGCTTAATAAGCCCATCCGAAGAGCTTAATACACAGTCTTCAAAAAAACTGTAAGACTATGGGCGCGGCCTCATTCTGGATTCTGACCAGCCAGCATTAAACAGGGAATTGATTTTATGATTAATATTCTTTAAGATGCTGTTGCCTTTAAAGGGATAGCTCACCCAAAAGAGATTCAAATGTGAATTCTGTCATCATTTACTCAGCCTCATGTTGTTCCAAGGCCAAAAGATTTTAGTTCATCTTCGAAACACAAATGAAGGTTTTTTTTTTCTTTCTATGATACCAGAGAAATTTCTATTTTCTAACTTTCAAGCTTCATGAAGTTAATAGACAGGGCCATTTTAACATCCCATAGGTGAAATCTTTACCCCCAGCCAAATCTTAAAAAGCACCATGGTATTAATTTGAATCCTTATTAAAAAAACATACACATATCATTTGAAAAGGTAATCCTTATTAAGAAATATATATAAATACAATTTGGAAATGATTCCAAATTTACCGCAAACTACGTATAAAAGCTTGATGACTCATGTGAAACTAACAAGAATAAATATTGACCAGCAAACTTTGTAACTCATTGAGGCTTGAACTTCCCCTTTAAATAACACGACGCTATGCCCTCTGTATGACACTGCTTGCAGGAAGCACTATTTGCATCAATTCAGCATTTCGACACCATCCGTAAAGATGTGTTAATTTCAACAAAGCAGTTTAATAAAGGATGTAATTAATGTTATGAATTAGCACATTTTATTATAAAAATGTTGAATTGTCCATTAAAGTTTTATATGGGACAATTACAAAACACACTGATCCTTTAACAATGCATTGGCACAAAAACGCACACCTTTTGGAGTTGTAAGAGAAGAAAGCTTTATAGAGTCAAAAAATAGTCATGAAATGCTAAAGTGAGTTTGGTTAGCCTATATCTGGCTTCTACAATACAAACTGAGCAATATTACGCTATTTGCCAATTTCACAGTGTGATTTCTCGAATGCCACAAATACAGCCCTAACAAAATACCCTTTTTTTGTTTTTTTTAATTGGCCTTTGAATTTAGCTTTGTGTGGTTAAAAAAGTGTTACCTTGTCAAAGCATTGACCGAGCTCTTTGATTCAATGGTATTGTTGAGCGCTCCAAATACAAACTTTACATACAGCAGTCAGATAGAAATTGGCAGTAATCTGATGCAATATAAGAATCGTTTGATAGACAGTACTCTAGCCCAATAGTGTTGGGGGAACCAGTGGGGACAGAAATCATATTTCAGGGTGGCCGTGACACCCTTTACACACACCCCTGATTGGCTCCCCTTCAGCTGATGGAGCCCTAGGTGACCGCCTAGTTTGCCTATGCCTAAAACGGCCCTGTTCATAGACATAAAATAAATCAATAAAGGCTGTGTATTTAAAGAGACAGTATTACTTTTTATGATGAACATTTTCAATTTACACATTTATTCACATTTAAACATTGATCAATTCACATATCCTTGTGAAATAAGTATACATTAGCATACTATTCTGTAATGGATTACTAATCACAGAATTTTTTGTTTTGTAACACTTTAAAACAGGGGGAGTTTAAAAGAATAGGATGCAAACATGTAGAATGACATATCATGGCCATATTTCAGGATGACAAAGCCAAAATTCATTAGGGTCAAATTGTGAAGGAATGGTTGGGAGGGAGCATGAAGAATCATTTTCACACATACATTGGCATCGCTGAGTCCAGACCTTAAATAAGTTGAATGTCTTTTTTGGGGTGTGCTGGAATAGACTTAACAGAGTGCTTGACTCACATCACAGCATTGATTTCGATCAAGAGATGTATCAATTATTGGACAAGATCTTGTATTGACAATGTAGGAGATGAGCACTTTGTGAAGTGTGCCAATTCCTGTGTGAAAATGATTCTTCATGCTCCCTTCCAACCATTCTTTCACAATTTGAGCCTGATGAATCTTGGCGTTGTCATTCTGAAATATGGGCCTGATGTGTCTTCCTACATGATTGTTTAAGAAACGAAAAGCTACAATTAGAGTTAACATATTACATGCTAACATGTACACAAACATATTACATGCTAGAAACATAATAATCACAGCAATAATGATCCAACATAGACTGCTTATTTAAATCCAAACAGCATTTTTACTTTTTTTTTTTTTTTTTAATATATGTTTGTAATAATTGAATTTGCAATTTAGTATTTTTAAATGTACAATGTTAAAAACAAAATGCTCCAAAGTAACAACATTTATAAATTCTAAATAGATAACTATACACAATAACATTTAATTTACTTGAGGTTCTGACAAAATATTCATGGCTGCGGTCTATATCTTTAGATCAAAGAAACGGATTATGGTGACTTTGGTCTCTTTTTAATTGTGAGAGTCTGCTGTAAATACAGATGTTCCATTTTCCACATTTCATGAAGTTATGAGTGAAAAACACCATGTGAATGCCGCATCAGTATATTATTTACACATGGGTCTTGCAGGGCTTCATTTACAAAAACTTGCTTAAGTTTAGTCAAAGCACAAAAAATTAGGCTTGTTGTATTCTACTCTGAGACCTATCAAATGACATATGACATATGACTATCTGAGCTGTATGTTTTTGACACATTGCAGTACATAGTAATCCTCCCTCCATTAATTTTTTTTTCTTTCTCCTTTTAATCAGCAAATTACGGAGCCCCGCACATAAAAAAACTAGAAGGCTAAATCGTGCGCACGATTTACTATTTCGTTCCCTCGATTTATTAATAGTCTGCCTAAAATCATCATATCATCAATCATCAAAGCCTGCAAAATCATCATAGGCCTACTTCAGTTCTCAAAAATATAAATACATACATTTTTACAAAAAATTGCCTTGTCAAATGACTATCGTTTTAACTTGTATGGTGGAAAAGGTGATGTTTGCTAGAATGTGTGACATTATAAAAACAACATATTGTTTCCAAACTTAAATTGTCTATTAATGTTGGATGCATAAACCTAAAGAAGAATAAGCAACTTTCACAATAAATGTATGTAAGCAGCTGGCAAAAGAATACTGTCTTACAACCCCAGTGAGTGAGATAAAGGGGACTATGGTGAGTAAAACCCACTAAAGGTAAAGAGCAAACATAAAATTCTGAAATGTATACGGCAGAGAAACATTTAGAAATGTAACGCATTTAGAATATTCAGTAGACGTTAGTCAGTTTTTCTGTCTTTTTATTCTCTGAAAGTTTCTGGGGACCCCTTAGAACCTTCTGGAGGACCCCTGGGGGTCCCCGGACCCCAGTTTGAAAACCCTTGATCCAGACAATGCTGTCTCTCTAAGAAACGTTGAATTTAATCAGAAATTGTTTAAACAGTCAATTTTAAACAGTCAATTGGATAAATCACTACTTACTGCATGCAGGAATACAGTTGTAATTGCCCCTTTCTTCAGTTTAAGACGCTGAGCAAAGCTTGCTTGAAATGGCCCAAACAAACAAACGATTTTGAATTAAATTGTTGTGTATCCGATTATAAACATCAACCATTTTTTATCTGTGGGAAGGCTATGAAAAGTCCTCACGTCTCCTGCACAGCCTGGAACATGACATTTGTGTCCATGAGAGCTGCTGTTTTTGCTATCCGTGTCTTGTTTACCTGCAGTCCTGATGATTCGGCTCCGTCAGTTCCGCCATTTGCAAATAATAGGGGTTGACATATTAATGATCCCAGTGATTGTGTCACTGGGGGCGTTATGTTGATAAGCACTTATTTTTCTGTGGTGTTTTTCATGCATAAGTTTTACATATGAAGGAGAAGGCAATGGTGTTTGAGACTCCATGTACTGTACTTGAGATGTCCATGTACTGAACTCTTATTATTTCACTATGGCACGGTTAATTCAATTTTTCAATTTTTTTCATTTAGGGCACCTTTTAAATGTAATATCGAATAAAACACTTAAAGGGTTAGTTCACTCAAAAATGAAAATTCTGTCATTAATTACTCACCCTCATGTCGTTTCAAACCACAAGCACAAATTAAGATATTTTTTAATGAAATCCAAGATCTCTCTGACCCCTCCTCAGACAAGAATATTTTTTACCAGCAAAAACACACAAAAATAACAACTTTATTCAACAATTTTGTTCTAGCCTTTGTCAGTCTCCAGTGCAGTCTCCATTGTAACTACAGTGCAACTCCTGCGTCATCATTACACGCATGCGTGGTGCTCACGTGAACAGCATGGGCTGCCGTAATTTGAAAGCGCTGCTTTCTGCAGCTGCGTAGGAGACTGACACAGGCTAGAACAGAATTGTTGAATAAAGTTGTTATTTAGTTTTTGCACTCAAAAAGCATTCTTGTCGCTTCATAAAATTAAGGTTGAACCACTGGAGTCACATTAATTATTTGAACAATGTCTTTCTGGGCCTTGAGAATGTTAAATCAGTTGCTGTCTCTGGAAAGGTCAGAAAGCTCTCGGATTTCATCAAAAATATCTGAATTTGTGCTCCGAGGATGATCGAAGGTGTTAGGGGTTTGGGTGAAGGAGTATGAGTAATTAATAGGGTTGGGTACCAAAACCCGGTGGGTACATACAACTGGTATGTACCGGACTGAATCAGAATGCAGATTTCGGTTCCTCATTTCGGTGCCATCAAACTTGCTTTCGGACTTTGGCTGGCACTGAGCCAGAGACAGGTGCGCTCAGTGCTCGTCACATATCAACTATTCAAGTGTTTTCAACCATATCATGTTTATTTTAGTTTTTTTAGACATTTAAATGCACATAAGTAACGTTAGCAGCAAAAACACACACTGATGTCTGTGGCAATAACAATCTGTAACAAACAATAATTTGACTGTTTTATTCATATCAGACATGTCAGACACATTATATAAGTTAGTTTACTCTATTCTTCTCTGAGTTCACCGGTCACTTAATTTCATGTATTTCGTGAGACAAGGATGAATTTACGTGATGTAAATCCGACAGATCTGATTCTCTGAGGCGCAAACTAACGTTGCGGCCCCCATCGCACATTATAGATCAGCTAACATGATCATTATGGCAAAACAGATTCACTTACACATATTTGAAAATCAGAATATCAGATCGCTCATGACATACTAGGTAACAAGTTTTCGAATACTTTTTTTAATAAAAAGGTAAAAAACTAAATAAACTGTTACAGCTGAGCTCTGAGCTGTCATATGCGCCTTTGCAGCTGCTGTGTGTCATGTAAGAAGCACGACGCGTTCCCATTGAAAAATAAGGGTATACGTTCTAAAATATTTAGCCAGAGAATATGGTCATATTAATGCAAAAATAATGCTGAACTGAAGCTGAAGCTGATATCACTAGTATTAGTGCTGTTATGTAGTGTAATATTAGGCATATTGTAGTTGGGTTAGGTGGCTTAGCTTTTACTGTGAATTTAAGTAAATTGTGTTTTGTATATATTTATATACTTAAGTATACTTTAAACTTTTCATAAATTGTTCAATTCAAAGAATAATAAAAAATAAAAATAAAAAACGTTTTGTAGATCTTTTTTTCTCTCACCCAAACGATACCCAAACCTAGTATAATAATGACAGATTTTAAAGGGGTGATGAATTGAGGAATCAACTTTTCCTTGAGCTTTTGATAAATAAAAGTTCATGGTAATATAAGAATATCCTGTAAGTTTCAGAGCTGAAAACTTCCTTGTTAGTAAAAGAAAAACTTTTATAGACACCAGGGCTGTCAAAATTGCTCAAAAATGACGTTCGAATATTCCCTCTAAAACAAACACGAATATTCAAACTATTCGAACATCTGGGTGTGCATTTTGTCAATGACGCACATTACGTCAATAACTGGACAAATTAATACAAAGAGACATTAACTACTTGTATAGATTGTCTATTTAAGTTTATACATATTTGACAACGTATTACTTACACAAAAACAAGTATATTAACTAATGGCCAAGACCGCAGAGCGCAGACCTCTCTCTCTCTCTCTCTCTCTCTCTCTCTCTCTCTCTCTCTCTCTCTCTCTCTCTCTCTCTCTCTCTCTCTCTCTCTCTCTCTCTCTCTCTCTCTCTCTCTCTCTCTCCTCTCTCTCTCTCTCTCTCTCTCTCCCTTCCTCTCTCTCTCTCTCTCTCTCTCTCTCTCTCTCTCTCTCTCTCTCTCTCTCTCTCTCTCTAGCAGGCTTCATTCAGTGATTGAAACAAATATTATTAATATTAATTGAAGTTTAATAGCACTGTGCTGTGCTAAACATGGAACTTTTCCTTGACATGAAACGGTAAATAATCACACCAGTGAAAGCAGTGCATTTATCCTTTATTCATGCAATATCTATTCAGTCAGTACAGTAGCCTACACTTTAGTGTTTCTGTTTAACGTTGTATATAAAATTAGGCATGGTACACTCTAAAAAATGCTGGGTTATTTTAAACCAACGTTGGGTCAAATATGGACTAACCCAGCAATTGGGTTGTTTTAATCCTGCGGTTGGGTTAAATATTTGCTTAAGACAACCCAATCGCTGGGTTAAAACAACCCAATTGCTGGGTTAGTCCATATTTTACCCAACATTGGGTTGTTTTTTAACCAGAATTTTTTTGAGTGGATGCTAACAGTAGCTTACATAGCTTGCATATAACTTTATCTCGCGGCTCAACAATTTTACCTCCTACCGACCAAAATCCGACGTACTTCCAGAAATGGCTTTTTAGATTTTGTAGTTAATATCGCTTTCTCTGGTGCGGTTGAGTTGAGCTCTTGGCTTTTTTCCCCTGTTTTTTTATTATTATTTTTTATTTTAATTTTAATTTTAATTTTCACCTTCAAAATTAAAACTATTCGAATATATATTCGAATTTAGAATATTCGTTGACACCAGGCCCAGCAAACGGTCCTGTGCTTCATACTGACATCAGTGTGCAACTGAAACACCGCCTATACAGAATCTACCTTGCGTCTAATCCAGTAGCCCCGCCCACCGACTCATGGAGGACTTGTGCTAGCTGGTCAACAACAATATACATGCCTAGGAAGATTAAGATATTGCGCTATTCCTGGTTGTGGAAGAACACAGTTGATGCTTCCTTTGGAAGGAATATTAGGAATGAGTAGTTGAACTTAATGAAGTTCCAGCTCACGTGGGGAAGACATATTCACTTTATTTCTCTGTGGAATCATTTGTAAACAAATCTCCGGTCGAGGCTGGATTTGGATCCGACAGGAATAGTGCAACACACATGTGAGTAAAACGTGTTTTTATATGTAATAGTACTGCATTGTTATAGATTGTTTTCCTTATGTGTACGTGTCTAACAGAGCATATGGGCCAGGGCTCGCAAAGCCCGGCAGGCCGATGAATGTCATTATATTCCATTCTTGTTCTGCTGTTCTCTCTCTCGAGTATCCGGTCGGCAAAACTCAGAACACATCTTCCCTTCTTAAGAATGGATTTAGTGCCTTTCTTTTCTCAGACACAAGCTTAACTCCAAGTCTTCCAGAGTCGCGGTCGAAGCTGATTCGAAAGACCGCCGTTTGCCAGTTTCTATGTTTACTAGAAGCACGATTGACGCAAGCGCAACTCGGCCGTCATTATGTTAAGCCCCGCCCACCGACTCTATACACAATGTGATTGGCCCGACCAGAGTTTGGCGTTTACAGCTCAGAAGTTTATTTAGAGTTGCTAGACGACCCTCGCGGGCAGACTAGATTTGCTGCCGCTAGGGTGCGTCTAGATTTCTAGGCTATAGAAACCCTGGAGTATAATCAAATGATTGTGCTTCCCCTCCTCATATCCCCCTGAGATGAGATTTATGCATTTTATTTCTGGAAAAATTCCTCCCGTGATGCAAATTGACGATATTTGCGTCATCTTTGGAATGTTTGGCCAGAGGCTAAAGACTACAGCCAGCAGAGGGAGCTATTTCCACGTTTTCAACCCGCACATGGGGGATGGGAGATCACACTCACAGCACAGCTCGCAGCTGCAGGCATTAATTTAAACAGATGCTAAGTAATGTAAGTGTTTTAACTTCTCAAAATAATTTCTATGAAAGTTAAGCTTCCAAAGGCATGAACACGCATTGTGAATGTATGCTGCGAATGTGGTTGCGATTTCCTCAGCTCTTTTATCACGAGCGCTCATTAGCTCATTTATGACGTTAAATATAATCTGACTCCTAATCTGAGTTAGTGCTGTGAGACTCACGTGGCAACTCGATCGTTATTTTGAACAGACACCTTCAGTATTTAATTGTAGTGTCTGTTCTCTAACTCAGTCACTGTAATCCAGTAGCGGTGGCTTTGGGAATGGCCTCACAGGGCAGCGAAGCATTCTGGGAATTGTAGTCTTTCATCCCCATGAGACAAAAATACGTTTTCTGTCTTTTCTCAGTCTAGGAAGCACCAAATTCAAAAATAATTTCACATTTCTACTACATTAATTACCCAGTTTAAATACAGATTCATCTTTCCAGCACTAAAGTACCCCTTTAAAGTGAATTGATTTACATGTGCTTTAGTATGTTATTCTATAAAGTAAAAAAAACAAAAACAAAAACAAGGTCTGTTCTCTAATGTCAGGAAAGTACGGTTGTGCATCCATGTTTACCTACAGTATTTGATGTGCTCTGTGTGCGTTGTTCAATCTTTATATCTAAATAAAAGCCTAAATTAAATCTGTTCAGCATATAAAGAAATTGTGCATCCTCAGAAGACTTGGATTAAACGGTTTGATTTATATGGATTACTTTTATGATGTCGTTGTGAACTTTTTTGTCAGTGTCTGATTTTTGGTGTAATGGACCTTGCCTGATATAGAGGCAGAAATCTGTCAGGTTTTATAAAAAATTTCTTCATTTGTGTTTCGAAGATGAATGAAAATCTTGTGGGTTTGATACAACATGATGAGGTGAGGTAATGACAGAATACATTTTTTTGGCCAAACGATCCCTTAAAAATATGTTGTAATTTTCCCATTTGATGTTGTGATGATTTTTAATTCCACTAATGTCTCCCTATTTCTTCATAAAGATTCATGACACCTCATAACATGCAAGCAAACAGACATTTCCACAACAGCACAAATGACCCAATAAAACCACAAGACGAGAGTCTGTTACCTGTGAAACATTCTAAACTGTGCATGTTTCATAGCAGTCGTGTCAAAGATTGAAAGTCCACGACAGGCTTTTTGTCATGTTAACAACATTCCCATTGACCTTTAATAATGACCATGTCAAACAAAGAGTCACGGCGCTTGCACAGCAGAGGGCAGATGAGGCCAATAATGTGACCATTTCCGATTTACATTTACATTTATTTTCTTGGCTCTTCTACTAAGCGATTTGCAAGAGGCTGTGTGTGTTGCATCGGTGCAAACCGCAGCATGTTTTTGTGTTGTCTGTGCAGTGGAGTGCTGGGTTGCACATGAGTGTAAGTGTCATTATGCTATATGCCATGTGAGCACATGTGCTCCCTATCACCAATTTTATTATGTATGTCTGTGTGCAAGCATGTGTGTGTGGTCGCTCTGTGCATCTGTGCCTGAAATTACATGTTAGTGGGTAAAGCCAAGTGTCCTCTTGCAAGTGTGTGTGTGTTGTGTGTGTGTGCATATGTGTGTGTGTTGAGGCGGGCACAGGAGGAAGCTGACAGCTGTGAGAGTGTATCAGTGTCCATGAAGATTGTGTTGATGTGCACAGTGTGTATCCGGCTTCTTTTCTGGCACCCGGTGTGTGTGAGGACTGGCCAGATGTGGTGTGAAAGCATGTGTGTGTGTGACTGATTAAGAGAGTGTAATTTGATGTGTGTCCTTATTTCCATTCCAAGTGGTCGATGCGGATATGTAGTCGAAACTTCACAAACAACTTGGTCCGTTTTAAGAGTACAGGTTATTTCCTGAGAGTATTTGTCTACACTGAAAAAAACTAAACAGATGTGTAATTTATTTAAAGTGCATTTTTGTATTGGTCTATTTGAAAATCATGATTTTTGGTTTAGGTTAGTTTGTGTAAGCAAAAAACACGTTTTGTTATTTATTGTCCATTCAGAATGACTTTTGAGCAGCAACCTTTTTATTTTGGGTATATTATTTATGCCCCACTTTCCAAAATGGGCATTGTGTGGAAAGGGGTTAAAGATCCCCTGTGTTGAAAATCAAGCTTTTAATTTTGTTTATATGTCTATCTGGTGTCTTTAAAATGTTTTAAGACAAACCATGTGTACATTTATCAATGTCAATGCCATTGCTGAGTAGTGTTGTCACGATATACCAAAATTATGATTTTGATACGATACCAGACTAAAATACCTCGATACCTAAACTGAATCAATACCACGGCAAAAAAAACAGTAAAAGTAATTGAATATTATGACAACTTACTTGTTTTATCTTCTTTTTTCTTTTCTTTTGTTCTTTTTAAACTAAAAACTCACTTGGCCAGCATGTTCCTACCCTGCTTTTTGACCATTCTCTCCTCTTTCTATAAAAAATAAAATAATATAATGATAATAATAACTACATGCCAGTGTGAACATCCTTACAGAGATCTTATTTCATGATACGAATAATTACATTTTTCAAATGTAATTTTATATTTACACTATAGATATTTAATTTAATTTTATCTTTGTTTTTTAAAAAATAAGCAAAAATGTAAATTACAAACAATATGACAAAAACAGTGCTTCATTTTCAGCTACAATAGGTCTATTTAACAATAGTATTCAAGAAAGAAATTAAATGATCAAATGTTTAAAAAAACAACAACAACTGCATAGTCACAGAATATTTGATCCGGCCCTTTAAGACCTGCACGGACCCAATACACTGTAACACATCTAAAACTTTTTCGCTAAAGACATACTCGACTGTGTTTACCCGAATACTTGTCAGGATGTGCATTTTTTACATATTTTTGACCATTCAAACCCAATAATCTGGGAAAATGATGTCGTGATCACATGCTGTCTGAGGCCCCATTTACACTGCATGGTTCAAGTGACCCAATTCCGATTTTTTCCTCTCATGTGGCACAGATCGGATATGACATGTGAACATGTAAGCAGGAAAAAAATGCATGAATTCCGATATCCTCAGATCGGATTCAGGCTTCACTCATATGTGGTAATAAATCCGATATGATTCGGATGCGTGCATTAGCGTCTGCCATGTAAGCGGTCAAATCGGATATTCCCCAGTAAATGCGAGTCGTACGTTATTGAAAAAAGGACGGAGGCGAATGACGTCAACTCAGGTGGACACAAACTGCGATTGGGTTTTGCCAAGTCTGCGGTTTTCATGAGGAAATTGGGCTACTTTAACACAGTTTTGAGTTGCAATTGGGCGGGTTTTGTTGTGAAAACCTGGCAACCCCGTCAAGCGTTCTCCTCTTTTTCTCCGCCTTAAGAGAGAAATGTTTTGCCGACCTTGTGTGGAACAGTGCAGACAGCAAAACATTGACCAATCATTTTGTCTGCGTCCATTGCATATCGCGCTGTTTTACTTCCTTTCACCGGTTAAGAACGTCTTGGGCTGTTTTGCCAGTGTACAGTGTAAATGCAAATATCGGATATGGGTCGCTGTTGAAATGATGATGTCTAAAAAATCGGATATAGTCACCAAATTCGGAATTGTGCATCAAGACCTGCAGTGTAAATGCAGCCTAAGTGAAAGGCATTTGCGTGTACTTTAGGTCAGAGCCTGGTGTTGTGCCGAATTTCAACCCCCTGCTAAATTATTACCCCCCTCATTGAAGTCACTACCTGATTGCCTAATCCTAACCCCTCCCCCACAACTAACCCTAAACCTAGCAATACTAGGGGGGGTAATAATTTGGCGGGGGGCGGAATTCGGCACAACACCGGCAGTGCGAGCATGTCCCACGCCATGCTTTATTTTCTCGTGCATGTTTCTGTTGACTGCTCTGCTTCCACTGTTTAGTAAATGTAAGGAGTGGAAGCAGAGCTCTGCACACACGTCTTGACTCCTGCTCTCACACATCAACGCAAATTAAGAAATACTGCTCTAATTAGAGTGCTGTCATTCTTAAAGTACCAGTACTAATACCAAATCTTACCATTTTTAATAGCAGGGTATCATGATACTTTTCTAGTACCGGTATATCGTGCAGCACTATTGCTGAGTATTTTCTCCTTAACTGCAATAAACCATAGACAGTCTCAAATACGGCACGCGGCTTGAAACCAATGTTCTCTATGTCACAAATATGCTGTAACCAAACACATCAATGTGCGGGTGGGCTTTAGCATATTATTAACTATGCTGTGACACAGGGGAGTCTCAAGGAAGTCAGGTTATATTTTTCTGCTGATATGAAAAATCAGGTACATTTAGCAATATAGAGGGTGAATAATATAAGATGTGTATTATGGTGAACTATGCCTTTCTCCGCTGACGAAGGATTTCGATTTTTATCAAAAATCAAGGCAGCTGTCTGACTCTGAGATGGTGAACGAGAGCATGGTTTGTGTAACATTAGCAACACATTAGGGTGCTTTCACATCTCTAGTTCGGTTCATTTGGTCTGAACCAAGGGCAAACAATTATACATTGTAGCATTTTTCAGCTTTTTTGGTTCCTTTTCACACCACACTGAACCAAAACACAGGCACGTGACAACATCCACATCACTCATTGGCCATGGCGTATTTCCTAAACTGCTTTTCGATTGGTCAGAATTTGCGTTTGGAAAAATTCAAGCGGAGGCATGCATTAATTATTCTTAACTGACATGCTCATCTTCCCGAAAATATTTCCAACGATCTATCAGGTAATAATGTCATGCACACAATGTCAGCGCAGCTAACTACGGCAGCTGGTTTAGTCCAAAAATGATCAGTACTTTTGCGGTTGGTTCTGTTCGAGGTCGGATCACGTTCTCACCACAAACGAACCGCTCCAGAGTTTGTTTGAAAGCGTACCGAGACCACCTCTTCAAGGAGGTCTCGGTACGCTTGTTTGGTCCGCTTTTGGTCCGCACCCGAGTGTGATTTCTGCTTTCACACCTGACCAAACGAACTCTAGTACGATTCAGCCGAACTAAATGAGGCAGGTGTGAAAGCACCCTTAGTTGTTTGATAACGTAGTCAAGCAAAAGGCTAATCATGTTAATTACGTTATGTGTCCGATGTTGTAAAGATATTGTAAACATATATACATAAAACACATTACCATGTTATTATTTATGCATTTTAGAGTTTATTACAGCCATTTTAAGGCATGGAGAAATTTTCTTAGAAAAAAAATGTTATAATATTTTATTTTGATGATCAAAGATGAGTTTTAAGGGATAAAATTGAGTACAGGGGGCATTAAATAGTGTAATGTGTAGAACATGTATACTGACTAGCTTTACTGACTCCAGAAATTATGCAGTTATTGAGGATTTTATACATTTGTCTATTTTTCTTTTTTTAGTACATAAAAATATGATATATACATTAAAAAAGACATTACAATAAAAATTACAACAATATGAACAAAAATCATATGTAATTTAGCTTTAGTTTTTTCTTTATGGTGAAATTAAGTTGAGGAAAAAGTTAAAAAACTTATTTCTATTTCTAATATTGAATCAAAATGTAATACTTTTTGTTTTGTTTTTTAAAGTTGGTTTAAATTTTTTTTTTTTTCAGTGCACGCATTGTGCTACTGTGGGTATGTGTATGTTGAGCGTTATTATGCAGCTGTTGTCAGCGAAGTTCCCTCCTCACAGCGGTGTGTGTCTGAGAGGTGTAAGGAGGGATGCTGTAAGACTGCTGGCTTTCAGCTCTAGCTCTCCTCCTCCTTCATCTCCTCTCATCAGCACCTCCCACTCATCCTGTGCCACTCCACTGGCTCCCAATCCATTCTCTCCCCACCGCACTGAACAGATAGGAGCACTACATTCACTTTGGCTCATGTAGAACTGTAACCGCCTTTCATTTTTGGATGCTCATCAGATGCTTCATTAGGTTTTTTGAAAGAATTTAGGTTTTCATTCTTGATTTGCCAAAAATGTAAAACAATACGCTTGTTTGGGCTACTCACTGAATAAAACCACATAGCGAAACGTGACAATCAACCCAAGACAAAAAAAACTAAACTAACCCCCCCCCCCCCCCCCAAAAAAAAAAAACCATGCATCTATATATATATATATATATATTTTGTTTTTATACAAAAAACAATGTATATAGATATATTAGACAATGTGTATTCTAGTCATTGCAATTGCATTTCTAATGAGTAGTATTTTAGGTAATTTAAAGATACAGACAAAAAAAAAGAAGAAAAAAAGTGTGTTGTGTCGATGACCCGACTGTTAAGATATCAGTGCATCTAAATCTGTGTGTTTTTGCTGGATAATGGTCTTTTTGCACTGTAGCGCTCAGCGAAGAGGCCACTCTCTCTGATGGATTGCATCTCCTGGCTTGCTTATTTCCCCCGCTCGCAGGAAGTCTCTTTCTCCAGGGCAATTTCCACTTTAAATCTCAATCATATTCAAATGTTAGAGTGGCACAACACAGGGCAACTGTTTTTTGTTGTTTTTTTATTTATTTATTTTTATTAAACCCCCCAACCAAGTTGATGATGTTTTTCAGGTTTTTTTTAAATTAAACAATTGTGCTCTTTACAAAATGTGCAATTTAATCTAGGCAACCAATGAATAGCTAATGCTCATGGTAGGTAGTTAATTATCTGTGCATAGAGGCAGGAGGAGGCCATTCCTGGTCATTTATAATTAAATTTTAGTTAAGAGTTCGTTTGAGCGCTTCGTATCTTTGGAGGAGCTTTGATTCAACAGCTGAAGCTTGACTTACACGCATCATTTACCGCTGTTGTTCAGTGCTAACAATCTTTTAAAGCTGCAATAAATTAGCTTCTCTAGTTAAATCCATCTGTACAAGGGAAAAGGAAATTCAGCGACCAATACTTGTTGAAGAAATCCATATCCAGCCTTGAGGTGCTCAGATTCTTTGTGGGTTATACAGAAGCTAGGATCTTCTGAGGACTGGTGGTGTTATAGAGGGTGAAGTCGGATCTTAGGGCAGACGCTGCCCAAGGGCTCATAGATTTTGGATGGTTTATGATCCAAGTTGACTCACGGCATTTCCCTCTGTGTGTCCTTAGAACGTCTCTAATCCTTAAAACACTTCATTGTGCTTGACAGAAAGGCAGGATGCAGGATCTCAGTGGGACCTGGAAGCTTAAGGGATGTGCTTGTTTAGCCAACTCTAGGCAGGGCATCATGTAGAGACCGCCACAGAGGTTTGTGGCGCTGAACTCCTACTCGAGGGTCCTCGGAGCCAGCTGCCGGCTGGAAGCAGTTTCCAGGAGCCCATTTATCAATGCAGAGCCTCTGAATAGCAGCCAAATATTCAACCTAGGCTCAATGGAAAAATGTGTCTCTACCCACATTTTTGCAAAACTCCAAAAACTTACCTATGCATGCAATTCACTGCAGTTTCCAGCTGTAATGATCACTAGTGGCAGCAGCTTTTATTCCTTTTCAAACAAATTATGATTACATGGGCAGATTATAAATGAATTAGGACTTGTTTCCACGCAGCTCCTCACACAATACCATTTTATGACCTCAAAACACTTTTACCATACTGCATGATTTGTAAAATACATTTTGACATTTCCATTGTGTACCACATGTCCAATAAACACATCTAGTAAACACATAACCAAGTGTCAAAATAAAAGAGCTCAAAGACTTGTGAAAGCAAGCTAAAATGGTATGGTTGCTTAAGCAAAGGCCTTTTTTCCCCTCTCTTCCTGCTCACACTGTCTGAGTAGGTCTAGGTCTAAGGTAGGGTTTAGGTGGTACATTATTTTTTAATGCGATAGAGCATAGCCCTTTAGTGCCACTATCCGGTCATTTTTTCCAATAGTTTTCACTGTAAATTGAAAGAATCATGCATATTAAAGCTAAATTTACTCACTCAAGAGCTGTGAGTATTTTCTCTTTACCTTTTGTTGTTTAATTCACATTAAAGGGCTTGAATTGAGAAATCAACTTTCGCTTGAGCTTTATAAACATTCATGGTAATATAATAATATCCTGTAAGTTGTTAGTCAAAGAATTTTAAAGACACCAGACCCAGAAAACGATCGTATTTGCATCTTGAACTCATCGACTGACGAAACACAGCCTCTACAGAATAATAAGCACGTGTAATTCAGTAGCCCCGCCCACCAACTCATGGAGCCGTTCGGATTGCGCTAGCCAGCAGCAGTAAACATCCCGAAGAATATAGCTAGATATTGCGCTATTCCTGGTTGTGGAAGAACCCAGTCGCTGCATAAGCTTCCGTCGGATCCTAATATTAGGAATGTGTGGTTGAACTTTATTTTTAATGAAGTTCCAGCTCACGTGGGGAAGACATGGTGTTCACTTAATTTCACTGTGGAATCGTTTGTAAACAAATCTCAGGTCGAGCTGGATTTGCAGACATTTGATATTAAAACACAATGCTGTTTATTCTATATTGGATCCGACAGGAGGAATGGTGCAACACACTTATGTGAGTAAAACGTGTTTTTTATATGTAATAGGATTTCATTGTTATAGATTGTTTTGCTTATGTGTACGTGTCTAACAGAATATAGCTTTAACGCGCTTGACTCAGGGCCAGGGCTTGCAAAGCCCAATGGCTACGTGTTTTCCAGATAGGCTTCCAAAACGTAAGCCCGTCGGCAGGCAGATGAATTTCATAATATTTCATTCTTGTTCTGCTATTCTCTCTCGCTTGACTTGACATTAGAAGGGCGCATGCGCGCACGTGTGTGTGCGCGGTTCGCGCTTATATCGAACGATCGTGTGGGCTATGTAACTAAAATAATAGTTCAAGCAATTAAAGCATTTACTTTGAAGTCTCCAGTGCGGCACAGCCATCAATACCCAGCGTTTTGAAGAGAGCCTCAAAACCAGTGTAGAAAATAGCTAATTACTTATTAGTTATGATGTTTTTGAATGTAAAAACCACACAAACATCATTATTTGACCTCAGACAACAGTATACATTTAAAAAAAAAAGCCAGTTCATGACACCTTTAATGGCTTACTTGTCAGCAGGTTTATTAGACGTAGCAAGATCGAATGCAGATCTAATATCATTCTCCTATTTCTCCCAACTATTTATGTCCATTTAAGATATAAACTGTGTTTAAGTGATTCCTCTCCAAGCTGGTCATTTTGACATTGGCTATTTGTTGTGTAGTTGATGGTTTAGATGCGTACACAAAGCCTACAACAGTGGTCTGCAACTGGCAGCCCGCGGGCCAAAATGGGCCCGCCAGCGATAATATCTGGCCCACGCCCGCAGCCAGATTTTTTTGATAGCGACTGGTTCTGAAATATATCTGTCATAATAGTGTCTTCTTCTTCTTTCGGCTGTTCCTCCATCTAGTCCTATCCTCTGTATCCTCTTCTCTCAAACCAACTACCTTCATGTCCTCCTTCACTACATCCATTAACCTCCTCTTTGGTCTTCCTCTTGACCTCCTGCCTGGCAGCTCTAACCTCAGCATCCTTTTACCAATATTTTCACTCTCCCTCCTCTGAACATGTCCAAGCCATCTCAAAGTTGGAGGCCAGGAAGTCTCCAAAACATCTCACATGTGCTGTCCCGCTGATGTACTCATTCCTGATCCTATCCATCCTCGTCACTCCCAAAGAGAATCTCAACATCTTCAGCTCGGCTACCTCTAGCTCTTCCACCTGTCTTTTCCTCAGTGCAACTGTCTCCAAACCATACAACATCACTGGTCTCACTACTGTCCTGTACACCTTTTCTTTCATTCTTGCTGGTACTCTTTTATCACACAACAGACCTGACACTTTTCTCCACCCATTCCAACCTGCCTGCACATGCTTCTTCACCTCTTTTCCACACTACCCCATTGCTCCGGACTGTTGACCCTAAGTACTTAAAATCCAGCACATTCTTTACCTCTTCTCCCTGTTACCTCACTGTTCCACTTGGTTCTCTCTCATTCACACACATGTATTCTGTCTTGCTACAACTAACCTTCATTCCTCTTCTCTCCAGAGCAAACCTCCACTCTCTAGACTTTCCTCCACCTGCTCCCTGCTCTCACTACAGATCACAATGTCATCCGTAATCATCATAGTCCATGGAGATTCCTTTCTGACCTCATCTGTCAGCCTGTCCATCACCACCACAAACAAGAAGGGGCTCAGAGCCGATCCTTGATGCAGTCCCACCTTCACCGTGAAGTCCTCTGTCCCACCTACGGCACACCTTACCACTGTCCTACTGCTCTCATACATATCCTGCACCACTCTAACATACGTCTCTGCCACTCCAGACCTCCTCATACAATACCACAGCTCCTCTCTTGGTACTCTGTCATATGCTTTCTCTAAATCTACAAAGACACAATGCAGCTCTTTCTGACCCTCTCTGTACTTCTCCATTAACATTCTCAAATCGAATAATGCATCTATAGTGCTCTTTCTTGGCATGAAACCAAACTGCTGCTCACAAATGTTCCACTTCTCCCCTTAGCCTTGCTTTCACTACTCTTTCCCACAACTTCATTGTATGCCTCATCAGCTTAAAACCTCTGTAGTTTCCACAACTCTGCACATCTCCCTTGTTCTTAAAAATCGACACCAAAACACTTCCTCAGGCATCCTCTCACTCTTTAAAACCTTGTTGAACAACCTAGTTAAAAACTCTACTGCCATCTCTCCTAGACACTTCCATACCTCCTCTGGTATGTCATCAGTACCAACTGCCTTTCCTCTCTTCATCCTCTTCAAAGCTCTCCTAACTTAACCCTTGCTAATACGTTCTACTTCCTGGTCAACAATATTTGCCTCTACAACTCTTCTCTCCCTGTCATTTTACTCATTCATCAGTTCCTCAAAGTACTCCTTCCATCTTTCCCTCACCCTCCTGTCACCTGTCAAAACATTTCCATCTCTGTCTTTAATCTCTCTAACCTGCTGCACATCCTTTCCATCTCTATCCCTCTGCCTCGCCAACCGATTCCTGTCTACTTTCCTCCGTTCTCTCACTGTCCCACTTCTTCCTAGCTAACCTCTACCGCTGGATACTCTCCTGGACTTCCTCATTCCACCACCTTTTTTTCTTTTCTTCTTTCCTCCTTCCAGATGACACACCTAGCACCTTTCTACCTGTCTCCCTGATCACTTTGGCTGTAGTAGTCCAGTCATCTGGAAGCCCTTCTTGACCACCTTAAGCTTGTCTCAAATCCTCCCTGAAAACCACACAGCACTTTTCCTTTTCCAACTTCCACCACTTTGTCTTCTGCTCTGCCTTTACTCTCTTCATCTTCCTCACTGCCAGAGTCATCTTACACACCACTATCCTATGCTGTCTAGCTACACTATCACCTACCACTACTTTACAATCGCTAATTTCCATCAGATTACAGCGTCTACATAAGATATAGTCCCCTTGTGTGCTCCTGCCACCACTCTTATATGTCACCCTGTGTTCCTTCCTCTTCTGAAAATACGTGTTCACCATCTCCATACTTTTAGCAAAGTCTACCAACCTCTGTTCTTCTGGGTTCCTTTCCTGAAGACCAAACCTGCCCATCACTTCCTCGTCCCCTCTATTCCCTTCCCCGACATGTCCATAGTCGTTCTCACTATTCCTTTCCCCTCTCACCTCTGGGAACAATCTGCATCACTTCCTCCAACTTGCTCCAGAATTTCTTTCAGTCTTTCTCATCTTGCTTACAACCAACTGGTCTGCACGTAACGCAAGTTTACCTCCAGCACACAAACAATTAAACAATGCAGTTTAGTAAGTGATGGTGCCAAGGAATAATTCTTAGTGTAACAGTAGTCTACGTCAAATAATTATTAGAAGTTACGCTCCATTGTGTAACAAGCTAATTTAAATATGTTTATTATTCACAATATGGAAAGAGGAAATAAAACACAATTTGTTAAGAGCATGACTAAAACATGCCATTAATTTGGCTTAGGGGTGGGCGATATCTCGATATTTAAAATATATCGAGATATTTTTTCTACTCGATATGGATTTGGACATATCGTATATATCGATATATTGTTTATATTTAATTCTGATTCCGCCACTTTGCTTGTTTGCCTTCTCTGTGCTGTGCTCGCTCCCGCTCGCGCGCCTCCCGCCTCTTGCTTTTGTTCCCCCTCCCCTCGCGTGTCGTCTCATTGAACACGGCTGCTTCCTCAACCAGGTGAGGATTAGTTATCATGTTGACAAGCGCGCGCGTTATTCGGGACTCAGTTTAGAGACCATGTTTTCCTTCTAACACAACTGCTTGCTAAAATTCATAAAGAAATATTAATGTTCATCATAGTTCAAAGCGCAAGTTTCACCCACAGTCAGGTGATTGACACTATTGGTGCGAGACGCTGTCGCAATCATGTCAGTTGTATGATTTGTGTCTAACTGATCGCATGGTTTTCGGTTAAAATGTCAAAATGATCACAAATCATTTGAAAACATTTATAAAGTATTGCAATATCATTACTATTATTATTTTGTCAGCTTTATCACGGGATTATGATGAATAGGTCTATTCATGTTTTAACCAAAAGGGAAAAACGCGACATCCCGGGTGTCCTGAGACACAGTGCTCTTCTGTCAGTTGTACTGTATCATATTATCATATAGCCTACCTTCTGACATTCATATTTCCTTCTGTAACTGGAAAAGAAGTGAAACTCAGCTCATGTGTAGCCTACATGATGAGTTTGAATTTTGTCAAACTCATGACAAACATCACTGTTTGAACTTTGATACAAAATCAGTTTATTTATATCTCAGTCATGCCCCCATCTTTCTGCAAAATGCTTACTGTTTACTTTAAGTGTAAAAAAGGGAGTCTTTGATTCATCTTTTGAAAGCATGAAATAAATGAAAAGAAGGAAATATTATTTATTTTCTTTTACAGTTAAATTATTATTATTTATGTAATCAGGGAGTTTTTTTTAATGTTGCAAAAGCAATTTGTTCCTACATGAACTGACTACCTCTTTGCACTTCAATAATAAAAAAAAGAATTTGTGGTATTTGGCATATTTGTTTTTGCTGTAGTTTTTAGGGGGTTATTTTTCCTGTAAAGATATCGAGATATATATCGTATATCGAGATATAGCAAAATATATCGAGATATATTTTTTGCTCCATATCGCCCAGCCCTAATTTGGCTTACTCAAGTCCTCTTTTGTTTTTGAAAGTTATTTTTATCCATTCCACTTCGACCGCACGTTTATTTTAGCAAGGCGGTCTTTGATGCAAAGTGGTGAATGAAGAATGGAATGAAGAAGGAATCTTTTTTTCCGACCCCTGGCCTACAGTATAGTGTGCACGTTGGTCCGTTTCGCAGTGCGTGCACACATAAGCCGCCTTAAAGTTGGGAACATCTTCTCTTGCATAGATTATCGTGCATTTAATAGCTCTTTTTATTATCAAATACGTCCCGCAATTTATCAAGAGTGGAGACCAATCGCAGATTGTGCTAAATCCCTTGTTAAGTTTGGGTTTAGGGAGAAATGGCAGCGCACAGCAGTGAAGGGGAGGAAGTTACGCTCATCGGAAAGCGGCTAGTTTTTAATAGTTTTACCTCATATCTTGTTTTTATAATCCTTGGAAGAAAAATTCAAAGTAAAATTAGATTAATATCAAACCTAAAGAGTAACCAGACTACATTTTTTTTTAGTTCTCTTGGCTATCGTCACTCATCAAGCAGGGACTGTTGTGTTGTGCGCGCCATAGCTCAGCTTGAGAAAGCTCTCTTTTTTTGAGTTGGGAATAGAAAAAGAGCATGTGAGCTAACCAGAGCGCTATGATTTAATATTCCGCTCTATGCCAGCGCGTTTCACTCAATCACTCATGGCCAAAACTAATGCTCCACTCATGCTCACCCGTAAAACAGCGTTTGCTCAGATACCGCTCCGACAAGAAATTTCTCTGTACTTTACTATACATGTTGTAGCTATTAAACAAAACATTTAGTTTTATATTTGTTTAAAAATTATAGTTATGTTTTATTTAATTTATGTTAATTATGAAAAGAGAACAGCAAGAGTAAGATAGATTAGATTTCATCATAAGATGTGCAAAATATCGGGAGACATAGAGTGGGTTAGACATGATTTTGACCTTCAAAACAGGTGACTTTGCTGACCACAGAGTGTTAAGTTTTGTTTTTAAGAAAGCCTTTCTTTAAACTTTAAAATTATATCTTAATTTCAATCAATGTGTTAACAACCAATTGCCTGGATTTAATGAATAAGAAGAAAATGCAGCAGACAATATAATCATGACAAGGAGGTGCGATGCTATCCCTTGGATTTTTTTCTGACAACAGCAGAAACAACTTAAAATGCTCTGTGATCAAAATGCTTTTGGTCATATATACATATATACATATCATTATATCATTCAAAACTAAAGTGTGTCTACTACCTTTTTTTTTCTTTTTTTTTTTTTGGTAAACTCACAACAGCAAGAACATTTTTAGGAAAAAACAGGATACACTTTCTGCTGTCTCGGTCTCCGGAAACTGTAGCTGTAGCAAGGCTGTTTGCCTCACAGATATGAGAAATATCTATAGAAAGCTTTTAAATGAACCAATTCAAAACGAAAATAAATATACTACTCTCCACTTATGTAAGCCACATCAGTCGTGCATTTCTCAATAGGCGAGTCCACCACTGCGGAGATGGCGAGTCAGCATCATCAACAGCCTACACTGACACAGAAAACACTAGTTTATTAATAAACAATTAAAATGTATCCTTGCTATTTTTGACACATTCATAATCATTATTTTTGTCGGTTCTTTTTGGCAAGCTTTATGCATGCACTTGAGTGCACAATAGACTGTACGTAAAATGCTCATTATGGTTTAGATTTCGCTCTAGTATTTAAATGAATATATGTGCGATTAGTAGTGTTGTAGTCAAGACCACCTAAACCGAGACCAAAACCAGCGTCTGCCAAGACTAAGACCAGACCAAGCCGAAGGCAGGGCGAGAGCGAGTTAAGACCAAGGCCAGACCAGCACTCAGGGCCGGCCCGTGGCAGAGGCGGAGTAGGCAAATGCTAGAGGCGCCACTCATCTATAGGGGCGCCAAAATTAGTGCTTTTTTTTCAAACTACTTTTTATTAATATTAATTCAAAATATTACCCAAAAAAATCCCCAGACTCTTCCCAGACCACCGCATCAACCTCCTCCTGCCCAGCGAGTGCTTTAGTGTGTCCGATATTGAACGCGCGATCAGTTTAACGTTGGGAATTTGTTGTCGTATCGCCTCTCACGCATCTAACAGACAGGAATGCTTTCGCTTTTAATGTGCTTGTTTGTTCGCTTGGAAAGTTGCCTAATAATTTATGACGGATGGCCAATGTGTCAAAAAGACCGAAGCCCTCTGATGCAGGAGGAATATAAAGGAATAAGGAGATAAAGACAGAGGTAAAGTGATGAAATTAATGAACAGTTTATCTAAATACATTATCTAAATATGAATGTTTGCTAATTAATTCTAGTTATTTTTATCTTAAACTTTATGTAAGCAACTGTTCTGGATGATCAGAATCTGTAAAAAATTCATGTCAATTGTTTATAAACATATATATATTTTTTAATAGTCTAATGTTTTTACTCAGTTGTGCAATTGTAAGGGGATATATGGCGTTTGTAAAATTTATTTTCTGAAATTAGTAATTATATTTATATACAGGTTTATATAAAATAGCTAAAAAAATAAAATAAAATGCACACTAAATATAAAAATTTCTTAAAAAGTTTCATTCATGGTGAAAACATGAGCATGCATAGTTTAGTGGAGGATATACACACATTTTTGTATATATACATGTGTGTGTGTGTCCTTGTTTATATTACATTGTGGGGACCAAATGTCCCCATAAGGATAGTAATAGCTGATAGTAGTCACTTTTCAACCAGCTCATTGAAAAGTGAGCCGGTCCCCACTTTTCAAAATGCTTATAAATCATACAGGATACGTTTTTTTTGAGAAAAATGCAGAATGTTTCCTGTGATGGGTAGGTTTAGGGGTAGTGTAGGGGGATAGAAAATACGGTTTGTACGGTATAAAAACCATTACGTCTATGGAGAGTCCCCACAAAGATGAAGTGAACCAGACGTGTGTGTGTTTGTGTGTGTGTGTGTGTGTGTGTTTTTTATTTTTATTTTAAAAATTATAAAAACACAACCAACATATAAAAACCTTGATACAAGGGGCACCAAGTAAAATCTTGCCTAGGGCAGCAAATTGGTCAGGGCCGACCCTGCCAGCACTCCTTAAATTCATCTAAAAGATTCATATCTACTATTTGAGAAATTACTTATATTTAGTTAATACAGTGCCTTGTGAAAGTATTCGGCCCCCTTGAACTTTGCGACCTTTTGCCACATTTCAGGCTTCAAACATAAAGATATAAAACTGTGAATGGTCCTGTATTTGGCTCCATCCATCTTCCCATCAATTTTAACCATCTTCCCTGTCCCTGCTGAAGAAAAGCAGGCCCAAACCATGATGCTGCCACCACCATGTTTGACAGTGGAGATGGTGTGTTCAGGGTGATGAGCTGTGTGGCTTTTAAGCCAAACATAACGTTTTGCATTGTTGCCAAAAAGTTCAATTTTGGTTTCATCTGACCAGAGCGCACCTTCTTCCACATGTTTGGTGTAGGGCTGCACGTTTTCAAGTTTTTCATTAACCGTTAACCGAGGCCCTTAGCGGTAAATACTCGGTTAACCATAGTGTGCGTCAGGGTTATTTTTAGCTTATTAATTTGACGACCACCATTTCCGTAGTGAACGCGCCTATAGAGAGAAATGCACATCATAGATTACACAATCAGAGAGTAGCCTATTTCTTTTCGTTTTAAATTGTGAAAAGACATTTCAAGTTTCTTAAGATCTATTTCATGTCTGCGAGGCGTACGCTGAGTTTCGTTAAATTAGGATGAGATGCGCTCCAGTTCACGAGCAATGCGAGTGGCCGCCTGCACGATTAGAGCATGTAACGTTAGTAAAATATGCAGCCGAGAATGATTCACACAGACTCAGCGTTTGACTCGCGCGGCTGATGAGCCTCTCCCGGCAGAGAGTTCAAGCATCTGTGGACTCGTCCCTTCAGCTCTGGCCATCTTGCTTTCAGTCCGTGATCAGCTTTTTTGTTTTCTTCATTACAATTAAAGTAACGTCTGCTTTTCTCTAGTCATTCACAAGTTTCTCACTTCAAACGTTCTTTCTTCTGATCCGTTATGCACAGCGCGCGCGGCTCGCGCTCTGCTTCTGCCCTAATGCGACTTTTAGTCCAGTGCGACGTATGTTATTTTCCTCTTCATGACGCATATTTTGACTGATGCGACTCATACTCCGGAGCAACTTATAGCCTGAAAAATGCGGTAAGCACTGCATTGCAATACTTGCATTTCGCCCCGTCACTCTCATTTTTAAAGTGCTCCCACGCTTTCTTTGCCCGCTTAGAAAGCTGGTCATGACTTCTTCTTGTGGATACTACCCTAACCCTATGGATACTACAAATGTCTGGGAGCGCTCTGGCGGTCTATAGGGGTGCAAACATATATTACAACTAAATTCAAGGCACGTCATTGACGCCACTTAACCGAGCAAAATGTTTCACTCGGTTACGCAATTTTTAACAGTTAATCGGTCAATCGGTTAACCATGGACACCCCTATTTTGGTGTGTCTCCCAGGTGGCTTGTGGCAAACTTTAAACGACACTTTTTATGGATATCTTTAAGAAATGGCTTTCTTCTTACCACTCTTCCATAAAGACCAGATTTGTGCAGTATACGACTGATTGTTGTCCTATGGACAGAGTCTCCCACCTCAGCCGTAGATCTCTGCAGTTCATCCAGAGTGATCATGGGCCTCTTGGCTGCATCTCTGATCAGTCTTCTCCTTGTATGAGCTGAAAGTTTAGAGGGACGGCCAGGTCTTGGTAGATTTGCAGTGGTCTGATACTCCTTCCATTTCAATATTATCGCTTGCACAGTGCTCCTTGGGATGTTTAAAACTTGGGAAATCTTTTTGTATCCAAATCCAACTTTAAACTTCTCCACAACAGTATCTCGGACCTGCCTGGTGTGTTCCTTGTTCTTCATGATGCTCTCTGCGCTTTAAACGGACCTCTGAGCCTATCACAGTGCAGGTGCATTGATACAGAGACTTGATTACTCACAGGTTGATTCTATTTCTATTTATCATTATCATTAGTCATTTAGGTCAACATTAGATCATTCAGAGATCCTCACTGAACTTCTGGAGAGAGTTTGCTGCACTTGAAAGTAAAGGGGCCGAATAATTTTGCACGCCCAATTTTTCAGTTTTTGATTTGTTTAAAAAGTTTGCAATATCCAATAAATTTCATTCCACTTCATGATTTTGTCCCACTTGTTGTTACTTCTTCACAAAAAAATCACAGTTTTATATCTTTATGTTTGAAGCCTGAAATGTGGCAAAAGGTCACAAAGTTCAACGGGGCCGAATACTTTCGCAAGGCACTGTATATGTAATTAGAATAATAAGACACTATAGCACTGTTACCAGTCTAACCACTGACAATAAAATTAATGGCACAGAAGTTTCATCTGAATTAGTACAATTACATCTTCAAAAATAATGTTAAGATTAATTTAACATTATAGCATTAACATTATTTAATATTCACAGAATCATTTATTCAACCGATTTGTTCAAAGCAGCTGATTCATTTAATAACGAAACAATGCCGAAATTAGTAAAGATACAGTTTAAAATTTGTCATTTAATATTAAATTCTTGTTTTTTGAGCTTTTGTATGAATCAATATCATTTGCTATCACGCTTATATTCATGCAAACAGCTCTCTGGCTCTTGTGATATGGCTTAATTATATTCTATGCTATATAAAAAAAACTACATATCAGAACTTTTTGGTAATTTATATACATGTTTGAGACAATGCTGCATTGCTTTTGAGATAAATCACATTACAGCAAAGTTATTGATTGCATTTTAAACAGTTTTACATCAAATCACATTAATGATGTTAAATCAGACAATGCACCAGCAATTTAGTTATTATCCTTGCAGTTGAGGTCTTAACTGGTCTTAAAATCCTGAGTCCTCTAGGTCTGAGACCGAGACAAGACCAAGACCTTCAAAAAATGGTCTTAAGACCGGTCTCAAGACCAAGACCGGTCTCGAGTACTACAACACTAGAGATTAGTTAACTAATGGCTTAAATAAACATCTACTCGATGACTAGAAAAAAACCTTAGTTCGGGGGAACCCTATTTATTTCACATATTTCCGAACCTGCCTGTCACAAATGTCATTGTGGGATGAGCAAGCGGACTGAGCGAGTGGAGCGGAATCTTCAGAAAGGCTCTCACCGCTCCGGAGAAAATATAACCACTCCGCTCGTGCTCCACTCTGCTTGAGGCAGATACATGGCATGATGTTGTTTGAGGGACTGTTTTTAAAAAATAGAGGGTAAGGAAGTCCTGTGATTTCTTTTTAAAAAAAGCAAGGTGAATTAGGAGAATCTTTCTTTTGTAAATGCAGTGAATGAATTGCAGGGGATCTATTTTTTGTAGAATAAATTGTGAAATTGTTCTTTCCTTATGGACGGGAAACTTGTTTTCTCAGCATGGATAAATTGGGCAAATTAATGTCTTTGGCTTAGCTTGTTATGCTAATTGAGGCCATGGGGGTTGTTTTTAGTGAATGGAAGTTATTAGGGTGCTGATTTATGAATGAGAGGATTCATAGGTGTTTCTTTGTTTTGTGAATGGGGACATAGGAGCTTGTTGAATTGAATCGTTTCAGCATAACCACGATGTGCATGTTTGAAGCAGAAGCACGGTGTGATCGGCTGGCACGCTACACAAGAACATAGTGTTCTTCAACCTTTAAAGCAGTTCAGGCCCTCTGAACAGAAGGCAGAAGGAGAGTGGGAAAATGTGAGTGAGTGAGTGTGAGAGAGAAAGTGAGCAAAAATGCTGCATAGAGGGCTGTGTGGAAAGGCCAGCTCACAAATTTCTCATTTCAGCTCTCAGGTTTTCCAGAATGAATTGAGAAAAATGATTCACACTGAGAGTTTTTTTCTATAATGTTGTTCTTGTTTATTTGTTCAGATGTGGCTGCTGTTTCAAACATCTCCGCTTCCTGCCTTCATCAGTGAAATAAATTACGAGATAATGAGAAAGAGGCTGCCATCGAGGACCTGCTATTTCTGACAGTGAATGTTGTGCTGGTTTAAAGTCACAATGAAGGAAAGTGGAATGGTTTTTATTTAAGACCATTATCAAGATTCGTAAGATTTCAGGACTCCAAAAAAGTCTTTGTCAACTGGCTGTTCTTTTTTCATCTATTTAGGTATTTAGTTTATTTGACGTAGACACAAATGCTATTCCAAAACCTACTCTGTCCGAAATTGCATTCTGAGTTGGTTCATTTAATGAAGAACTTTATGCATCTGTTCTATGTACTATGAATGTATGAAGTATGAATGAAATCCAGACCCGCCATGTTGGCTTGGCAACATGTGACCTATGGTTTTGCATTTGTGCCTTTCATGACTCTTTTCCTGTGACCTCAATGGGATTGTAAAATGTCCATCAAATGCGCACTCCAGAATTTTGTTGGAATTAGTAGGTAACCTGAGTACTTTACACCTGTTTTTTGAATACTATACAGTAGGGAATGGGGTTGTCAAACATACTGGTGCTACCGGTACCATTTGGTACTTTAAAAAAGTTGATGGTACCAGCATTTCTGCAGAACCGAGCACCAGATATGAACGCTTTCAGTCATATCTGTTGAGCACATAATAATAATAATTCATTACATTTATATAGCGCTTTTCTAGGCACCCAAAGCGCTTTACATAGAAGGGGGAATCTCCTCAACCACCACCAATGTGCAGCACCCACCTGGATGATATGACGGCAGCCATATTGCGCCAGAACGCTCACCACACACCAGCTGATTGGTGGAGAGGAGAAAGAGTGATGAAGCCAATCAGGATATGGGGATTATAAGGATGCCATGATTGACAGGGGCCAGTGGGCAAATTTGGCCAGGATGCCTGGGTTACACTCTTTCATTATAACCAATAAAAGGTTAGCTCGTTGTATAACAGTTTTATTGTTTTTTTTATTCTTAGGCCGTGTGTCCACCAAAGCGTTTTTTCATGCAGCTGGCTGCCGTTTTCAATTGTTTTCAATGGGAGCGCTACGTTTTTAGAACGCCTGGAGTGCAACAAGGTGCTGGGCGAGTATTTCACGCTCAAGCACTGAGCACTTAGCGTTTTTTACTGGTCGTCCGTATCATAACAAGCAGAGAGTCTCAACTGAAAAAAATGCTGCCTGCCAAAACGCTCTCAATCGCTCACAGCGAGGCGTTTTCAGCAGAGCGCCTAGCGTTTTCAGCTGGCTAAAAACGCTTTGGTGTACATGCGGCCTTACAGGAGTTTTTGTGAGAGTTTAGAATTCATTGAGCTTGCTCTCTAGAAATTGTCCGCCTAAATGATTATAAAGGGAAGACTCTTCTCTTGCTTGCTGTTTATTACCCATTCACAATCTGAATACAAGTTAAGTTTTTCATGCTGCTAAGTACAATGCAAAGTTTCTGGATTGACAATCGCATTTAAATAGGCCACTGATTCGAAAAATGTGATAATTGACAGTGACAATAAGGCTGTTGTTATAATTGCAATATTGTAATAATATTGTTAGCGTTGTCATCCTTGATGTTAACAAATATTAAGAACGATAACTAGCCTTATCTATTTGTGATAATCTATTTGTGGCCATCCTCACCAATGAACAATAACTGACTTTTTATTCTAAGCTTGCGCACTGTGGTTTCAAAGTCTGTACAACATGTAATTTAACATGATTTTTCGATGTTGTCGAAACTAGCGCTCACCTCCATTAATATTTCTAAGGATTTATTCTGAGGGTATGACCAATTGATTTACATACAGTATCCATTTTCTTTAAAGTATTAAAGAATTCTCTGAAAACCCATGCTGTGTGAACGGAAGCTCACTGGACAACTAGTTGTCTGTCACGACATACAGCGCGAGAGAGCAGCTCTGCCAAAGAGGTTTTGTTTGTAGTTTTGCTTTCGGTAACTTACGAGCTGTGTTTCATCTGAAGGTTTTAGATCAAGTCACTGCTCTCCACCACAGCGGCTCCCGTCAGTTTTGTGTTCTATGCACCACTCAAATGCGTTTCATGCAAGCGGCAACCTCCCACGGTGTCTTTTGTAGCCAATAAGGAAGTAACTTAGACTGCAATTCATCGACTGGCCATTAGGGACAGGCTCCAAAAGGGAGCAGAATCTCATTGAGCCCCATGTTAAAATGCCCAACTTTACAGCAGAAAAAAAAAACATGTTTACAGCCTGGTACAAATTGTGGGTTTTGTCTATACGGCTAATTTTGCCCTTCATGACAACTGTGAGGGGGGTGAATTTTTTATAACTCATTCTTTTACATTATATAAAGCCTTAAAGTTCTGCATAATTAAGGGCATGTCCACTTTGTTTGACAGGTGGATAGCCATTTATCCGCTGCCTGTTAAGCCTGGTTCAGACTGCACGATTTTCAAACTCGTCAGGTCACTGAGCTATCATTCCCGGTCTGAGGGTCCCTGTCCATCATTCAGTCACTGCTGTGTTCACACTGCATGACTGAACAAGAGGAAGAATCGCCGACAACTCTCTCCAGTGCGCAAACTACGTTTCCCAACTACACATGCGATTTGACAAGTAAAAAATGCGAGATCACACGTGCGTCAGACTGGAGTTCTTGCACAAAACTTGGAATTGTTATTAAAAATGATAAACTGCACAAAGTTTGCTTCAAATTTTATGTGCGCTGATTTGTGGAGAAAAAGAAAAAAGATTATGGCGGAAGAAATTGTTGGAGAGACAGAGGGAGCCAGGATTATGTTCTGCAAAGACAGTTTGAGGTAAATAAACGATTTTGTAATGTGCTGCTGCTGCTGTGGCTGGATGTGCAAATGTTTGGCCTTTGTTTCTGTTTGATAGAATTATAAATATATATATTAAAATACTGAAATTCTGCTCTATAACTCCTCCTTGAACCTCCCGCTGCCCTGTATCTCACTCTCTCATTGGCTGTCGGTCATCGCCGATGTAATTCTCGGTCAGAACGCAGTTCACACAGCAGGAGTTGGAATCGCAGACAGGTCCAGATTTAGCATGCCAAATATCTCACCGGCGTCGGCGACTCATCGGCGATTCTCTCTGATTGTGTCTTTGATTATTTACACTGCGTGTTTGTCACTCGTGTGCACGAGCACCGATTTGCCTATGATCTCGAGCATTTGTCGGCGATTTCACAAAACCTGTTGGCAACTCAAAATCGGGGCAAAAATCGGGCAGTGTGAACTAGGCTTTAATCATCTCGTCACCTCAGCTCCGCCTACACCCCACCTCTTTTCCCATGTTCTGTTATCCGGCCATGATGCGTGATGACGCGTTGCCAAGATGGCAATGGTCAGCTCGTCTCTATTTTACACTTCAAAACTGCACCTTACGTCACGGACACTACGTCCATATTTTTTTTACATTGTATGGAGATGCAAAGAATGTGAGTGCAGTGGTTGAAGGGTCCGGCTAGCTTGTTTACATTGAAGCTTCTGTCGGTTAATGAAGATTTGACGGATAAAATCGTAGCTCTCACAAGCCATCTCACCATTACTACATAAAGTAATGGCTCAAGCTGATTGGCCTTTGCTGATTCTGCTAAAGAGAGTTTTCTCAGCTTATAAATAGTATGGTTCAGTTTTTGCTTTACACTAGTCCAGGAGCAGTCCTGAACCATCCACCTTCTGCAGATCTATCTGCCTAGATCTGCTACAGGATGTAGGCCCTATGTCTGTCTATGCATGTCAGCAGCATATCTTACATGCTTACAGTAGTGATGGACAGACCGAGGCTTTGTGAAACACTGAAACAGTTGCAAATGTTTTATTGAAAGTAAAATCTTTGAAATGCAATTAAATCATCTAATAAAATTAAATGTTAAGTGTCTATATGTTACAGTAAAACCCCACTACAGTAAAACTGCACATTTTAGAGTGGCCTTTTATTGTGCACACACCTGTGCAATAATCATGCTGTCTAATCAGCATCTTGATGTACCACACACACCTGTGAGGTTGATGGATTATCTCGGCAAGGAGGTGCTCAGATTTAGACAGATTTGTGAACAAAATTTGATAGAAATAGGCCTTTTGTGTACATAGATCTTTGAGAATCCAAAGTGTTGCATTTATAATTTTGTTCAGTGTATATTTAACCTTATTGGGTGGTTGATGCATGATGTTTATAATGTGAACCTTTTAATCAATATCAAGATTTAAGGTAAAATAAGTTGATTTCTAAGATAAAGTACATATTTGCTTACTTTTTATTAAGGTTTATTGTAATGTTTTTAAAGATGCCCTAGAATGAGTTGAAACAATATGTTAAATTGTTCTCTGAAAGGGTATGTGACTTATTTAAGGGTTCAAATTGTCCAGATATGGTTTTATAGGTCCATTTACAACCCCAGATATTTTCCCTACGATTTAATGATCTGTTTTTGCCTTATTTGGAAGAGTCATGAATATTAATGTTGAGTTTGGCTCTGATTGGCTGTTTCACTGTCGTCTCATTTCTATGACAGAACACATTTACAGTATACTGTCAATCATGGAGAGATTATGCATCCAACCTTATGTTTGATCCTGTTTCTGACAAAGATAAAGATTTTGAGGAACAACCAATTGTTTTGAGATTGGAAATGGACACTTTTGAATGGTGAGTTTAGTCTTTATTTTCAGTAAGACCTGAACGTAACGTCAATACTATAACTTCAGCCTACATGTGAACTAGCATATAACATTAACTTTACATGTTAACATATATATGTCAGCAGTCACAACTTTGTTTTTAGCACTTTAAAAACATTTTAATCACTGTAATGTGTCACCGTTTGATTTTTTACAATGATAGCTTCTTCACTTTGAATCACAAACTCTAAACAGCGAACTGGGTAACATTAGTGCACAAATATGTTTTTTTATTTTTTTATTTTACAAATTGCCAATGCCTTGTCAAATTACTACTGTTTCAACTAAAGTGGTGGTGATGACGTTAGCTAGAAGGATCAAATGAGCGATATTTAAGCATTACAAAATTGCCATGGTAAACGTTAGATCCTCAGTTATGTATTGTTGATGAAAATAGCCTATAGACTAAATTATAATTCTGTCTGACAGTCAATATAGTTTGAATTGCCGCTTCTCCAGTATCAGACGCTGAGTGAAGCCTGCTATTGTCCAGGTTAGAAAAACTGTCCGTGGTGAAATGGGCTGAGCAAACGAACAACTTTTAATTAATTTTTTGCAGTTTCTGGTTATAGATAAACACGCCTGTTGACAGTTTTGTTCAGTGGGAAGTCCCCACGTCCCCTGCACAGCCTGGAACATAACATCTATTTCCATGATCTGCCATTTTCACTATCCTCGCGTGACGCATGCGCTGCCATATACAAATGTTGGGGGCGTACATATTAATGATCCCCAGCGATTGCGTCACAGTTGACATTCGCCTGAAAATCGCCTGTTTTTCTGGGGTGTTTTTTCACAAACAATATTTACTAAGGAGGAAATAATGGTGTTTAAGACTGTATCTGATGTCCATGTACTGAACTCTTGTTATTTAACTACGCCATGGTTAATTCAATTTTTCATTCCAGGGCACCTTTATAAATTTTTTAAATGGTCTAGTGGTGTGACAATTTTTTTTTTTAAAAGTACAAATATTCTATGTTGTCTTTTAAATATTAAAAGTCATTAAAGCTGCTCATCTAACAATTATAAAATAATTAGCCAGTTCTGTTTAAAATACATTCGGATGGAGTGTAGCATGTCATATTAAAGGTCAACAGCCAAATTAGATTATTCAATCACTCCACTCACGCTGCCCGTATTGAAATCAATTTGAGTCTCCCATGCTCAGTGTTTGAGGAACGCTATTTGTACGGTGCACGGAGGTGCCTATGTAGACTGCAAGGCAGATCACTGCGTTTTGGAACAGCTAAATTTCTTTTCTCAAACATATCATGAATTATATTGTGTTAGAACTAAATTTGAAAAAGATGGGAATCAAGCCAAATGAGAAATGCGTTTTGTGTATTGCAGAAATGTGAAGCTTTGGAGACGAGTCCCCAGGAGTGTATTTACTGTACTCTTTCTCATAGACCTCTGTCAGGGCCTAACAGTGTTGTATTTGAAAGAAAAAAATGCTGGAAGCACTTTTGCTATTTTATCATTTACTTGACACTTTTATCCAAAGAGAAGACTTAATACAAGGAAAATCCCCCTGGAGCAACCTAAGGTTAAGTGTCTTGCCCAAGGGCACAATGATAATAGTTCATAAATTGCTCCTTGTGGGATTCAAACCTACAACCTTTTACTTATCGGCTGCAACTTCTTGGCTACTCAGTTTACCAACCAAGTTGCTGAAGATGTGAAGGTTTCACCAACTGGTGGAGAGGTTTGCACAATGTTTTAGTATTTTCTGTTTACATTTTTATGACGTGATACAAACACTTTACAGAATGGAAAGGGCATAATAAGCCACATGTTGTTTAATGCTGATGAGAGAATTAGGGGAAACAGCTTGTTTTTTCTTAGTCTGCTGAGATTGAGGGTGAAAATCTGGTAAAGGAGCAAGATAAAACGGCTATTGTCTTGTGATTTAAGATTACTCTTGAGGAAGAAATCTTGGAGTGGGACTAGATTAAACTCACTTCTTTATATTGATACAGCAGCGTCTCCGTAAAATACGTTCAACATACTCGTAGTATCTAAATAGTGTAGTAATGTTTTTGTGCAGTGCAGCATGGGTTTTGTTATTGTGACAAGGATCTGCGCCCGTGTGGAAGGTTGATGGATGACGTGGTCGTTTGTCAGCTAAAGTGCTTTCGATAGCGTCGGTCATCACGGTGCATGCGAAGCATTTTACGAGCTGTGTTTACAGCCGTGCAGTAAAGGGGAGCATTCTCACAGTCAGTGCAGCCATGGGCTCAGCCATAATGATCACGAGCTGTCAATGCATATGGCCCCAGATCCAGCCAGTGTTTGTGAATACAGTCTATCTCATGTCTTGAGCATTCTGTTGTCCATTTGTTGTGGGTTTTTTGGGGGGGTAGGAGGGGCACGGAGCTGTTGGCATCGTTCTTATCGGGATGTTGCACTATAACGGTGTTGACCATAACTGTGACCAAAAAAAAAAAAACAGTTTAATGAAGATTGTGCTTTTTTTCAAACAATAAAAATCAATGGGTACATTTACATGTGTACCATCTTTACAAGACTTTATTAAAGACTTTATTATCAGGTTATTCCCTGGTAGTGACACCAAAGTGTAATCATTGGTGTACTGCAAGTATCATCATTGTGTGAGTTGATGTTAAACTAAAGTGTTAAAAACCCAATATTCCAAAATGTCAGCTGGAAACTTGTTTGGACTCATTCTCCTCATGCAATTATGGATTTGCCATTTTGACTGTACTACTTCTACTTCAGCACGAGATTAAGACATGTTTTTATAATTTCTTGGGACAAGAAAGAGTTGCAATGATGCAATATATTTTCCCCTATAGCGAAACACTTGCTCAGGCTAGATGTGCTTAAATCCTCAGTAAGGACGCTTTCCTGTCATAGGCAGACATGCATACTTCAATAAACAAGTTAAGGTGTTTACATGCTGGCGAATTTGAGTGCATTGGCAAAAATATAGCTGCGTCGGCTTGTTTATGCTCAAGCCATTTATGTCTCTGATAAAGAAAAACGGGTTAAAGCATTTACATAACATGACCGCATACATTGTCTGCATAAATGGTCAGTTTATATGCCCATATACACCATATATTTATATGCTATATATGGTGTATATGCCTTTCTTCTTTCAATCAAACACAATCAGAGTTATATTAAACAAATATCCATGCCTTAAAATGGGAGTGAATGGTAAAAAAAAAAAAAAGCCCAAAAGCCGTCCATTATAAAAGTAATCCACACTGCTCCAGGGGTTAATAAAGGCCTTCTGAAGTGAAGTGATGTGTTTTTTAACACGAGTCTGTACGCGAGTCTAGTTCTGACGGAAGAGTGAACTCTAACCCACCGCATGTCATATTGATGAACACGGAAGCGCAAAGGATACAGAAAGACAGAGAAGTCTAAAACGAGAATTTTTAAAGAGAAATGTTGGAGGTGCTTGTGTTTGTTGCTCTGCCCTATTTATTTGAACTGTGAGAGCTCACCTAAGCTTACACTACACGACTCTCTCATGAACGCGTTGACGGCTGTTACTGGAAGCTATAGTGACTTTGCCCCTTTCATTCTCAATGGACTACTTGCACTGAGCTACGTGACGCATTTCCGTTTTAAAATACATCTCAATTATTTCCGGTTGTGTATATTTTCAATGTACTATAGCAAGTTGAATAAACTCCACCTAAATTGTGTGTCCACAAGAAGATTTAAAAATCTGGACATTTTCACAGACAGGAGAAGAGATATTCTGATGATTACAAAAACTTTCCAAACTCAACGGAGCGCGGCGTTTTAATACAGCCAATCCAATCTGAGAAGGCAGCGGCTGGTAAACATACGGCATTGCTGAAGTGTGTGACAACATTCCTCCTATGATGCAAATATCATCAATTTGCATCATAGGACGCATTTTTCCAGAAATAAAATGTATAAATCTCTTGTCTCAGGGGGATATGAGAGGGGGAAAGCACAATTATTTGAATATACTCCAGGGGTTCTACTGATACAAAGCCATATGCTAATCGCTGAAGTAACCCTTTAATATTCAAAGTAGGCCTAGTTGACTGTTATTCTCCTCCACTGTGTGCGTTACAGTTATAGTCTGCATAAAAGTATTTTTTTCCATTGGCTCAACATATTATTCCTAATTGAGCCCATGTTAACAAACTGTTAGCACAATTGATAAAATTCAATTCACAGAAATTCAATTTGGTCAATTGAAAAATTTAGATGTGATGATCGGTCACTGAATTGGACAGGCCTGAAATTTTTTTGTGTATGATATTGCTCTTTTCTGCTTCTTTGCTTCTGTACTCGTTAAGGAGATACGCAATATTAGTCCCTACTGTATAACAGTGGAAACATGGAAAGCTGGTAAATATTGTCAAAAAAAAAAAGACATCTGGTCTTGACTGTATAACTTTTAGGTTAATCTATTATATGCAGATATAAATATTTTACCAACACTGTAAAAAGATTTAGGCCTCTCCAATTTAAAATTTTCTAGTGAATTTTTCATTTGGCCAATTTATTTTCTGTAAATTGATACAATTTAATTCACCGAAATTAAATTTGCCCAGCTTCAATTTTTAGATGTGATCAGTCACATCTAATTCTAAATCACATCTAAAAAATTTAAATTGGAGAAATGTTTTAAAGTGAAACTATGAGGTTGGTCCAATTAAATATTTTAAATTGTAGTAACAATTGTGTATTTCTCACTGTCCCAAAATACAAAAAATTACTAAATACGTAAATATAGTTGACAACATGGTTGACAGTTTATCACATTATTTTGTTAAGAAGTCAATTCCAGCACATGATATTTGGTGATATGGACGATAAGGAAAAAATTCTGAATACATTCAAGAAGTCTTCTAACAGGAGGCATTAGTGTAGTGAAGAAAACGCAGCACTGCATATGTTAAAAATCTGCAATTTAAAATAAAAAATGACAAAGTCACATCTGGCGTTACTACATTATATAATAAGGATGAGACGAATGAATTGACGAATAAGAAACAAACTTGACGTGTTTGACATTAAAAGGCAATAAGCCCTGTAAGAGGCCGACGGCAATCTGTCACCCTGTTCAACGGTCGCATGGCGCACATGCAGTATCACACAAATGACTTAATTTACTTATTACATATTATTTTAAGACATGAGTGAAATAAGACATCTGGCTACCATTAGATAATGTGGTAACAGAGAACGCCCTCATGAAACCAATGAATGCATGAATTCGTGATTCTACAAAATCTCTTTTAAACTTCATATCGGGTCTTAAAGCAACGCTGGAGAATAATTTCTGTGCTCAATACTCACCAACGTCTTGTGACGATGAATATCTCTATTCTCTTGGGAATGTTTGTCTCGGTCTTCAGCACAGGCTGGTTATCGCACATCCACATTTGAAATCTCCATTCTCCACAGTCCACACTAACGGTTTTCCTCTGGCGCATTTTGTGCATATGTATACAGTTTCTCGGACATAGGGTTTGACTTGTTCATCCAAAATGGATTTTTCACTTCAACTTCATAGATTTACTGAGCACAATTAAATATGTTCGATGAATATACAATTTTAATTTTGAGTGATGACCTTAAGCTATGATTAGTACAATGCATCTTTTTGCATGGGGATACTTATTTGAAAGTAATTTATTGGGCCAATATGAAATGATCAATTTGCACAAATTTCCTCATTTTTTTTTATTTTTACAGTGTAATGTAAGCACTAAGCAGATGCATATGTAAAATAACCCGATGCTCAACATTTCAACTGCATATAAATCAAAACGGCCTAATGTTACGGAATGAAATGTCGACTCAGGACGAGAAGCTTTGAGTGCGTTGACTCAATCACCTCCATCTGTGTTTTGATCATCAATCTGAATCTGATCCAGACGCAGTCTTTTACATAAATGCCGTTTTCTCAGCTTAATACTCAAAATGTTACTTTTTCATGAAACTTGCAACATTCACATTGTTTTAAAAAATAAAATTTTAAGCTAGAATAAAACTGAAGGTCTGTTCTTTCTTTTGATATATTGCATGTTCCGATATTCTGTGGGCTATGAAACTTGTGAAAATGACCAAAAACACTGGCGGTGACTGGCAAAGACAGGCATTTTGATACTGTGAGACACAATGATTTTGTGTGACGCTGTGAGACACGTGGCTGTGCTTAATGTGTGTTGCTGCACTTTGCGAGTACCAAACTGAGAGACACTTTCGCATGGACTAGGTAAACCCAGCACGATCTGCCGTCGATTTGATTTCGCCTTTCAGCTCAAGCTGGAAAGCTGCAATGGTTTTTATCCTTCTTCTGTTACAAGTCTATGAGGACTAATCACAAATCACTGGCTTATCCACCTGGCGAGCTATTGGCAGGTTTAACACGATGACGATAGAGAAGAGACGGCAAGCCGCTTTTTGTGTACGTTGAATATTGCGGCCACCAAAGCCATACTGTTTGACGGCTCTGCAAAGTACGTCACCTGGATAGTTGGTCTGGTTGAAGGACTATCCAATTGCGTTCAGAGTCATTTGAATTATGCCCGTTGATCACGCCTCTTGTGTAGTAGAAAATACAGAGCAGACTCCCCAGACTAATGTTGAAAGATCGAGCTTGGTCTGGTGATAACAGTAAATTTACTCGTCTATGTCTGCTTGAGTATTTAAATTGGCAAGGCTTAAAAATGTGCAAATGATAAACTTCCATGAAGATGGAGCACTGGCCCGAGCGGGCATGTGACAGTTGCAGCAGCTGGCCCGAGTGTCTTTCACGCTGGCACCGGGCCATTGGGCAGCCCTTATTGTTGACCATAATGACAAATAATTTTTGTTATTCTTTCAGGGGGTGGGGGGTGGGGGGTGAGGGGACGACAACAATGGTAGGGGAATCTTCACTGTAAATAACTGAACTGAACATGTCTTTTAAAATAGCATTCACAGCATATTTAATAAACCAGTCAGGGACACTAGAGATTTATGTAAATTTATATGGCGCCGTTATAGTAATGTACTCTGTAGTATTTTAGAATCGCCCGGGGGTCTGTAAGCAACAACGAAGCACATGTCCCTTCCTTTGTGGATGATATATTGTTGAGTTTTTTGGCTCTCTTTGATGAATTCAGGACTGCATGTGCACTTCCCACGTCTCCCACTGTATAATGCAACCTGTGGAAGCGGCAGTAAATTGCTGCTTTTGCACAACATTAGCACAGTTGGATCCCAAATGGCAAGCCCAGGCTATGATTACTCCAGGTTAATTTGAAGTGACTCAAAAACAGTAATATGCTGTTGTGGAATGTGGTCTTGAGCTCTTTCGTACCTTCCACCCCCTCCCCCCACCAACCTTTCAAACACGCACACACATACTGTCCCTTGTCTGTCAAAACTGGAGGATTGCCAGCGTGTTTGTTCAGGCCAAACACGTACACATACCCCAGTAATCAATATTTCTCTCCTTTCCTCTATTCCTCCATATTTTATCCCTCTTTCTTTTTCTACACTCCCTCTATCTCCCCCTCCTCCTCATCTTTGTCCACATCTTAGTCATTAGGACTATATTTACCTCTTCCAGCAAAACAGAAGTCCAATGTCTGCTTGTCTCCCTCTTTCTCTCTCTCTGTCTCCATCCCACCCATATTCTTCTCATTTCTTCTTCGTCTTTGGCCTCTTAATTCTTTCTCTCATTCATCTGAAGGACTTATCAGGGTCAACAGACCAACAGGCTTAGAGATGGATAAATATAGCAGAGGGAGAAAGAGAATGCAACAAAAAGAGAACAAACCCAGAGTGGTGACAGAATTGGGAGAGAGGGAATATTATGTCAGAGAGCCTGGTGATTCCAAGCAATTGCATTAGCACCTGAAGTCATGAAACAGAGAGGAGCAGGCAGGAGGAGGCTGCCACAAAAGTAAATTGAAAATGATTTGCTTGTATTGTGTGTGTGTGTGACTGAGATAGAAAGGAGGAGAGTAAGATAGCATGGAGACACTTTCTTATATATCAGCTGCACTAACTCTCTAAATCTTTTTATTGGTGCACGTGTTCGTTGATGTTGGTATGTGAGTGTGGGTATGAAGTATTTATGTGAGTGTTTATATTTTAATGTTTGTTATTAATCATTTACCTTACAGTAGGCACAATTTATTCCTTGGCTGTTTTTTATTAGTACACACACAGAGAGACCTTAGAAGCTTATTAATGAGGACCTCTCATAGACGCTGTAGTTTCGTACTAATTTTGGTCAATGACATGCTCATTTTTTGTGCATCTAATAATGTATTCAAACGTATGTTAAAATGCAATTCACACATTAAGGGCCAGATTTACTTAGAGTTTGTGTCAGCACAAACCTTCTTTTGCCGTTAAAAAATGGTGAGGGTTTACTAAAGACACGAAGTGAAAAAAATAGTGCTGAAAAGGCGTTGACAGTTATTTTTGTAGCTGACCTTATTGCGGCTGCCCTTTTAAGATACAAAATGTATTTAAATTATACAAGGTGATTTACTAAGGTTTGCACTCGTCAATTTACTGGTGTTTGCGGCATTATTTACCATTATTTATTTCTGTGCCAAAAATACACAAGTTTCAGAAAATGATTTTCCCGTATGGTCCTGTAAGAAGTCTTAAAGCGCGTAAAATCTTTGTATGTACACTTCTCCAGGAAAAGCGCATGCACACACCAAACAGAGCAGAAGAAAGCACACACAACGTTCGGGTAAAGCAAGTTAAAAAGGATTTTTTTATGTCACTAAAGTAGTGTGTTTTTGGTTGTGAGGGAAATATAACCTTGTTCTGCTTCCTAAAGAACCCAGCATTAAAGGGATCCCCTGGTGTTGAGACTTGTATGGCTTAATATACCATAAACGATGTCTCTTACTGAAATATGTAGTAGAAAACCCATGAAAGATCTACATTATTTTAAAAAATCTATTTTATATTTGGACCATGGGCGGCGCCATCTTGTTTGCGTTCTAGGTTGATGACGTAGAGTGGTTGCACTCAGCAATCAGCTGGCGTTACCCGTAGCTATTTTTACCACAACGCAACTCGAAAATTGTTTCAGAGTTAAACAAAACCAATGAATTGCTTTGTAATTGTACTTAAAACACACTCAAACATACATGTGCAAACAAACTCACCTACACAAGTCACAAACAGATCGGCAGGCGCGCACACACGCCTGACAGACTGCGCTGTCTCAATCGAGATGTTGGGCTGCTCAGTCTCCACGACGGGCTGAATCTGAAATCGACCCCCTATACCCTGAAATAGGGCATTATTTGAAGGGACGGCCATTTGTAGTGTTGTCCGACACCATAGTGGACATGTTTGAGTGCAGTCATTCAGTCTCACGTTGCACCGCAATAACGAGTGTACAGTCGATTTACAAACAGCTTTCCGACTTCACGCACTCGTCTTCATTCACTCCTTCAAGTTGTATTAGTGAACAAAAGTAGGGAATGTTATTTGTGTCTTAAAAATTGAAAGTTTAAAGATTGAGGTTAATTCACTGAGCTTGTGCTCAAACTTTAATGCACAAACCAATCCCATGCATCATCATCAAAACATCCTACCTCTCTTCCTCACGTTACCCTTTCCCATGGTCCTAGATAGTTCCCTCTGCTGGTTACATTAGGCATTACAGTTAATCTACTGCATATCAACAGTCTATCTATGATATCAACACAGGGAATAGTGATTGAGGGTTATGTATGCGCGCACACAGTGCGTGTGTGTGGGTGTGTGTTCGCGCCGATCTATTGGGGATGTGTGTGAGTCTGTGAGAGAGAGAGTTTGTGTGCACATGTATGTTTGAGTGTGTTTTAAGTACAATTACAAAGCAATTCATTGGTTTTGGTTAACTCTGAAACAATTTTCGAGTTGTGTTGTGGTAAAAATAGCTACGGAAACGCCAGCTGATTGAGGAGTGCAACCATTCTACGTCATCAACCTAGAACGCAAACAAGATGGCGCCACCCATGGTCCAAATATAAAATCGATTTTTTAAATAATGTAAATCTTTCATGGGTTTTCTACTACATAATTCAGTAAGAGACATCATTTATGTTATATTAAGCCATACAAGTCTCAACACCAGGGGATCCCTTTAAAGGAACAGTGGATGCAGTTTGTTTTTCAAGTGTGTTCCTGACATTTTCGGTGACAACGATTTTATAAGTGGTGAGTAAATCTGCATCAAATGTCTGTTTTTTGTTGGCAATTGGCACATAAGTGCATATAATGTAAACAGCATGAATGTATAGTGAATCAAAAGTTATCCGTGATGCAATAGAGTGGTGTAACTTTATTAAAACGTGGGTGAGTGGGGGAAGTCATGTTTAACGTCACAGTTTCATCTTAAATCTTCTAACTATAGCATAATACAGTATTGTCAGTCCTGAGATTGTTAGAGCGTGGTCAAGTGGTAGAGCATTTGTCTGACGAGCCTGTCTGAGGTTCGATTTTCGTTTTGTATTCACCATCGTAATAGGTTTTTTTCTCAAATTAAAACCAAAGGTGTTCACCAGTGACTCTGCATCAAGAGCAGGGACTCATTTGTGTACATTTTATTTTGTGATTTAACCGGAACGAATAAAGTGTCTATGATGTGATGATGCTTCGTATGTGTGTGTGTGTGTGTGTGTGTGTGTGTGTGTGTGTATGCACACATGACTAGCTTGTGTCATGTGAGAACCAATGAGGTTTGTTCTCGTGGGTCAAGCAAGTTCGATTGAGCTTCCGTTTATGTTTGCTGATCAGTTAATAATATAAAGCGATTGTGTCTCTTCAGAAAATTTGGACTAAACCACTCAGTTCATATGGATGCGTTTTACAATGTCTTTATGAACTTTTTGTAGTGTCAAAATAGTGTTAATTGTGTAGCTGTCAGTGGAGAGTACAAAACTGGCACAGATTTAATTAAAAGTAACTTAATTTGTGTTCAAAAGATGAACTAAAGTCGCATGTGGGTTTGGGGCAACACAAGTTTGAGCAAATTTTTACATTTACATTTTTGGGTGAACTAACCCTTTGAGGTAAAACATGATTTGGCTGATCAGTAAGCCCTCCAAATGGCGAAGTCCACTTCAGATGCTCTCACAAGACGTTTTCACTAGGACATTTAGACCTTCACACGAACAGCTAAACCTGTACATGCAGTTTCTCTCTATCACTCTATCAATTACCCTCTCTCTCTCTCTGTTTGCTTTCCTCCTGTGTTTCTCCATTTCAGCCTGTGGCCTGAATAAAGCCCATTTCATTTTCTTCCATCCTTTTGTCTGTTCTCTTACTTTCTTGCCATCTTTCTTGTTCTACTTCACTTTCTTTCTCTCATTCTAATAATAAAAATTTTCTTTATCTCTCAAGTTTTTTTTTTTTATTATATGCAATATATTGAATTTACAATTTTATTTTAATTGCAGTTTCTCTCTTGCTTTTCCCTTTCTGGTTTCACTTAGGCTTTCTTTGTGCCCTCTCGTTTGGCCTCCATGTTTGTTGCCATGGTCACAGTACCCACGCTGTCTCTGCTGTTGGCCCTGGTAGAATGGGCGGGTCAGACTAGCTCCTCCCCTCATCTCTTGCTCCGGCCCCGAGAGCGTGAACGGGACCCGGTGGCATCGATGCACTTCAACATCGCAGTGATCCACGCGGGCTCGACCATTCAACAAGGGGAAGCAGGGGCGGCGGCAGCTGCGGGTAGGGTGCCGTACCCAGGTTTCGGACGTGTGCACAGCAGCTTTGGTGAGAGTGTCGTCACCCAATGGGGATCAGCAAATGTAATCTGGCTTCAGGTCAGTCTGAAAGAGGTCATGCAACTGGAACGGAATTGATTGCTTTCAGGGTGGAGACAGATTGTGATTTTTTACATTTAGAGTAACCTAGAATTCCTGAACACTTTGGTAATTTTAAACTGAAGTGTGAACACAAAAGTAGAGTAAAATTATGGGCACTTAATCATTAATTCATAACTACAGAAGTCAATGTGGTGTGAATGTGAACATGAATGTGAAGTGAATGTGAATTGACTACAGGTGAATGACAGCAGTCCCAGGACACTGCTCTCTCAGCTGTGTGACCTTCTGGCAGCCAGACCCCTTCAGGGACTCGTGTATGAAGATGAGAGACCCCTCCCGCTGGCTTCCGGCCCCCTGGCCCCCATGTTGGAGTTCGTTTCGGCCCAGACCGGCCTCCCCATCGTTGCTGTGGGAGGGGGAGCGGGTCTGGGCAGGGTACCACAGGTATGGCTGTTTACAGAATTAAGATACGTTCACATTTGCTCAACGAAATTCCTGAAATCCATTAATTTCTAAAGGAATCCACAAGATTAGGAGTTCCCCCGATCAGATTTCACGCATGTTCAAGTTGATCATGCAAGCAAAAAGCTGCTTGGTTTGAAAGTGAGTGAGTCTGTGTGAGTGGTGCTTCATGCATTGCTACACTATTGACAGTAAACCTTTATTTTGGCTGCAAAATTTTGCCACTGTGACCACAACTTTAAATTTGATTTTGCTCAATTACAGTAAGTGCATTCAAATTAGAAAGCAACTAGTGATTATTCACAATGATTCCATAATCTGAATTAAATTATTTTGACTTAACCTCATTTTTTCAACCTTGGATATCACAGCAAATCTTATAGACTGGTGCCAACTAAATGAACGATTTTAAATACAGATCTAAAGTCTACAGACTTAAGCTTGTCCTTTTTGAAGTATTTCCTGTAACACTGCTGGTGTCAGCAAATGCTAAGTCAAATGCCTATTAAAAACGATTGAACCCAGCCAGTGATTGATTCTCATTCTGAAGTTTAGCTGTCTTGAAATGAATAGTGTTTTTTCCTGATTAACTGTACTGTCTATGCCATTTAATAGCACAATAAAACTGGTCCATTGAGGATTTCTCTGAACAGACCAGTTTGAACAGTCTCAGATGCTGTTTTAGATACACTGAATTATTTGACTGCGCTATTTTTTCTTAAAACTATATTGTTTCTTTGGACTGTGGAAATTCCTCACAAACATCTCTCTGCAAGCTCTTGGTGTTAATGAGCTCTAACACTTGCTAGATAGTGTTTGGCTTGCTGCAGTGCTATAAGGGCATTGTTTGTTAATGGTACCGCCTGAGGAGGTGTGTTAAACGGACAGAGATAGGGCTGCCATCGTCTCTGTCGGGGCCTGATCGGGGCACACCGATAACTGTAGGAAGGGATGGCATTACTAACATCCATTTGGATAAATAGCAAGGCCAAGGGTCATGCATTACTGCTGCAGGCCATATGGTCTGCTCTTTTTCTCTCTCTCTTGTGTTCTCTGAAGTGCTGCGGTCTGGGTTTCGCAATTTCAGTTGCTCGTCTCGACTTTTATAACATGTTCTCTTTAGCACAGTATGAAAGCAAAAAGACATTTTTTCATCATTGACAGATGTTTTATTATTAACTTTGGAGACATGATATTGAATCCTTTTGATAATGTTGCATGGAATCCTACACTCTCCTACACGTAGCTACACGTACACTCCATTGCATTGCAAATTAAATTTAAATCTGTGCAAAGTACTCCGGTGATGATTAGAGTCACTGAAGTACCTCCCTCCTGTTCCTACCGTGGCTGCATGTCTCAGGAACTCTTTATAAGAAATTGAATTCCTATGATGCTTTATGGAGGCAATAAATAGTCTTCAGTCACAGGAAATGTAGTTATTTTCCCCCCTTAATTGCACTGCAGAATACCAGCTCTGTCTGCTGTTACGATTAGAGAATGTTACATTTGAAACAGTTCATGAGAAATGTAGTTCCCATGATGCCTTACGCAAGGAATGAATCCACGGTCCTAAGTCTTGGGAAATGTAGCCGTTTACCTTCTTAATTACTCTGCAGGAGACCGGTTCAATCTTCCTGCAGTTCAGCTCTTCCACCGCTCTCCAATTGGAGGTGATCTTTGAGGTGCTGGAGGAGTACGATTGGACGGCCTTCTCGGTGGTGTCCACACGTCACCATGGCTACCAGGACTTCCTGTCGGTGGTGGAAGGCCTGACCGACGGGTCATTCATTGGCTGGGAGAAGAAGAGCATAGTGATGTTGAATTTAACCGATGACCCAGGAGGAGCACGAGCACGACGGTTGCTGAAAGAGAATGAAGCACAGGTAGAGAGGGAAGGTCATTGCATTTATGTCTCACTTAATCATTCACTCATTTAATCATTCGCTTACTCTTCCTCCCACCACCTGACATCACTTCCTGTCCTTAACCATTTATTTGACTATTTCTTTTGGCTGTTTACTCCACCATCTTTCTGTGACCTCTCACCGTCCTTTCTCCGTTCCCCTCTCATTCTCTTTCCCATCTCTACCTATATTTGTGTAATGCGTATGTGTGTGTATGTGTGTCGCAGGTTGTCCTCTGTCTCCCCCTGGCTCCAGGCTGTTATTGTTCTGTGTATGTGTGTGTTAGAGGGTGTTATTGTGCCTTGTGGGTCCCAGTACACTGATGTCAGTGTTAATATAACACAGAGCCTGTGGCGGTGCCGTATGCATTAGATTCAGTCTGCAGTGCTTCTGCTCAATTACACACACTCACATTCACACACATACCAAAATAAATATTGCACACATACATAAAGTATGCATTTTATACACAGAAAGTAACATAGTTGAATAAGTAGCATGATGGTGATAGAAATGTTTTAGTAGGGATTTTTTATTATAGTACTGCAGTTTGCTGTGTGAGCAAAACTTTTTGATTATAATCAGGACAATTTAGTTTAATTTTATTTGCGAGATTATTGTGATTTTTATTTTAAGAATCTTAATGAGAAATAAGAATCTTATTTGGCATGGAATTCTAGAATTGGTTCTAGAATTTAACAGTTATTGGCTTCTCACTTAATAAGCAGCACAACATTGTTATTGGTTTCTCATCTCTCTATATATTTTCTATATCTAAAAATATATTTTGAGTGATGTATTAATATTAATATACAGTTATGAATTTTTTAACAATGCAGCATGGCATTGTGTGTCTTATTGCAAAACAGTTACTGAATATTAAAAATAAAACATTATTTTATTAAGATAATTCATCAAGCTGCATCCTTCTGCTAAAAGATATAGTCCCTGACATATCAGAATGTTGTGATGCAACAAAAAGAGAGTTGTGCAGTGATGTGATGAACTTGATGTTTTGTGCTTAATGTGTGGATTTTAGCATGGGTGGAACGTTCTGTTGACGATCAGAAGCCAGGACCAGGCCTGTCCTTTTTATCTTCTTCTTCTTTCGGCTGTTCCCTTCAGGGGTCGCCACAGCGAATCATCTGCCTCCATCTAGTCCTATCCTCTGTATCTTCTTCTCTCAAACCGACTACCTTCATGTCCTCCTTCACTACATCCATCTACATCCAGAGCTGCCTGGCAGCTCTAACCTCAGCATCCTTTTACCAATATATTCACTCTCCCTCCTCTGAACATGTCCAAACTATCTCAATCTGGCCTCTCTAACTTTGTCTCCAAAACATCTCACATGTGCTGTCCCTCTGATGTACTCATTCCTGATCCTATCCATCCTCGTCACTCCCAAAGAGAACCTCAACAGCTCTGCAGCTCTGCTACCTCTAGCTCTTCCTCCTGTCTTTTCCTCAGTGCAACTGTCTCCAAACCATACAACATCGCTGGTCTCACTACTGTCCTGTACACCTTTCCTTTCATTCTTGCTGGTACTCTTTTATCACACAACAGACCTGACACATTTCTCCACCCATTCCAACCTGCCTGCACATGCTTCTTCACCTCTTTTCCACACTCCCCATTGCTCCGGACTGTTGACCCTAAGTACTTAAAATCCTGCACTTTCTTTACCTCTTCTCCCTGTTACCTCACTGTTCCACTTGGTTCTCTCTCTTTCACACATGTATTCGGTCTTGCTGCAACTAACCTTCATTCCGCTTCTCTCCAGAGCAAACCTCCAATCAACTCTCTAGACTTTCCTCCACCTGCTCCCTGCTCTCCCTGTCCTTTTTATAATGTTATATATGCATTAGGGTGATTATGATTTTACTCATACCGTGATTTTCGCACACCCCTACTTTAGGATATACTGTATAATCTACATAAGCACACACACAAGTTTGTTTTTGTTTTTGCACGTTTTCCATAGGCGTAATGGTTTTTAAAGTGTAAAAAACGTATTTTATACCCCCCTACACTGCTCCTGCCCCTAAACCTACCCCAACACACACAGACACACAAAAAACACACTACCCCTGCCCCAAAACCTCACAGGAAACCTTCTGCATTTTTACTTTCTCAAAAAACAAAAATCATCCTATAATGATTGATAAGCCTTGATAAGTATGATTTATAAGCCTTTTGAAAAGTGGGGACATGGCCAATGTCCTCATATTTCACCCTCTCCTTGTAATACCTATGTCAGACCCATGTCATTATGCCTGATATTTCACTTAATTTATCATAAACATAGAGAGAACATAAACATAATAATTTCATCACTTAATTTAAGTTTTGTTCAGGTCTGGTGACTTTAGATACAGGTTTGATTCTATATATTTTTTTCTCTGATTCATTCTCTTGGTCTTTTCCTGGTTCTCTTTTGCCCTTTTTTTCTTTTTTTGCAGTCTTTTTCTCTCTTGGTTTTTTTCTCTCTCATGTATTGTAAAGGTGAAATATTTAGCCCCTCTCTCAGTTTCTGTTCTTTTCTTCCTTTCTCTCTCTCCTTCCCAGATTGTGCTAGTCTCCTTTCTTCCCTTTTTCTTTCTCTCCTTCTCTTTCCATCCAGTATCTGTCTGTCTTCATTAACGAATGTCCCAGCACCATTACTCCAAAGCTGCTCCTCTCCTGTAAAGTAATTAGACATTTCTGTCTGTTACATGTTTCCCTGAAATAAGTCCAAATACATTTAGCTCTTTTGATATTTAGTTCGATGATAAGTTATTTGATTAATCAGATATATTGACCAGTATTGTCCTTTAAACAATGTGAACATTGAAAGATGTGCTTTAATGCTGAATACAAAGTGGTAAAAAATTATAGGGATTATAAAAACTTTTTTTGAAATATTTTTTTATTAACAGTGTTAACTGTTAAGCGGTAGAACGTGCAGGAATGAACACGTTCTGCCCTCTGAACATGGTACATACTGTAGTACATCAATGTACTGTAATCCGTTTATTAGTTCCTGTAATGAACCCTTTATTTTTCAGTAATCCCATTAAAGTTATTGTTCATATATCATTAATTGCAGTGCGCCTAGGATTTCAAGTTTCAATCCAAATTCACTGATCCAAGTGATTGCACTCCCTTTCTGTTGTGCTCCATTTGAGCTGCATGTGTTCTATGAAGTATCTGGAATTTAATGACGACGGCAACATTTTAATCGCTCTTTTGATTTTTAGGAGGCTCTCATAGAAATGGAATACTCTCATTATAAAAATGTAACAGTAAAATATAATTAAATGATGGTGTTTTTTTATTTTTGAAAGACTTTTTCAAGCACTGAAAGAGGTTCTCCATGCACATCGCAAAGACGTGACATTTTCATGATCAGCTATTAGTGGTTTTACATATTAGTTCTTCCAGCACTACAATATATAAACCAAAAACCTCTCCTGTCCTCTCTTCCGTGTCCTCTTCTCATTCTGCTCATGGTCTTTTCCTTCCTTTTGACCTCTGTTCTTGTTTGCACTCTCTTTTGTTTCCTCTCTTGCTCCTGCTCTCTGGTTTTCATCTTGGTCCCCTCTGTCCTGTTTGCCCCCACTCCTACTGTAGGTGCGGTTGTTGTACTGCTCTCAGGAGGAAGCAGAACAGGTGTTCCACGCTGCTTGGGCAGCTGGTCAGGCCAGTGCCTCCCACATATGGTTCGCGGTGGGTCCAGCTCTGTCCGAGCTGGGCCTGACCGGACTACCCAATCGCCTTTTTGCAGTCAGACCGCAGGGATGGAGGGACGAGCCCCGCAGACGTATCGCCCGTGGGGTGTCCATCCTTACCCACGGAGCTGTTGCGTTGCGCAAGGACTACGGAGCCACTGGAGGTCCACACTTTGTCACTAACTGTCAGACGGATGGCAACAGAACGCAGAGGATTCGCGGTAGAATGAAGTAAGAGAATGAACATGAACATGAAAATGTATTCGGTACATGAAATTGTACGGTGGGTTTTCATTGGGTAATGAAAGAAGGCCGTAAAATAGTTCATTTTTAAAATAAATGTACTACTGTTCCAAAGTCTGAGATCAGTAAAAAAAAGAAGAAGAGATTAATACTTTTATTTAGGAAGAATGCATTTACTTGAACAAAAGTGACAGTATTCATTGAAATCTATTTCAAATAAATGATATTCTTAAAAAAAAAAAATGCATCATGGTTTCCACAAAATAAACTGTTTAAAATATTGTAAAATAGAATTTTAATTAGAATTTAAAAAAAATCACAGTATTACTGTTTTAACTGTATCGTCATCAAACAAATGCAGCCTTTGTGAACGTACCATAAGAAACTTTTTTTGTATAGTAGGTAAAGTGTAAACAAGATTATAAAATAATTTTTGGGACTAATGAACTATGGACAGTATAACCATTGACATTTATTTAGAAATGTTAATTTTGTTATATATGCAGTAGCCGTAATTATATCCGCCATATAAGTAATGACTTTAGATGCTTCCATAGGAGAACATTCACTAAAGAGTTAAAGCATTTTTGTTGGAGTTGCAGCGCTAATAAATACTGCTTTTGTGAACATGTGTGCGTGATATTGCCTGTGTAATTCATTTAGTGAGTCAAGTGCTAAACCAGCACATGCAAATAAATGGTGCTTTCAGCGTAGTTTATGGTGTTATTGTATTGTGTGATCTTGAAAATCTTTTAAAAGCCCTCAATTTATGTTCATCCTGAGAACTGTGTTTAAAGCTCATCTCGTTTGGCATTAACCTTCAACTTTGTTTTTGTTTTTTTGCTGCTTTGTTGCATTTATAGTAAGTCACTTTATCCGTAATGACACACTCTAATGAGAGTAAAAGTGCTGCACCTTTGAGGCACGGACGTCCTTTATTCCCCCCACCACAGGGACTGTAGGGGAGGCGTTCAACATGCCTCTGTGTTTAAAATGATAAAGTGGGTGGGAGCCGATAAACAATTGCAGCACATTTGATGCTGTCTCTACCCTGAAAACATGTAACAACAAAACAAGAATATTTCCGTTATAATTAACAATCACATGCCAGTTTCATTTATTATACTGGAAATGTTACCTTTTTTTAACGAGTTCGTTTTTAACTTAAATGTGCAAGGATTCTGGTATGAGCTGCTTTCATTTGTTTTAGCTGTTCAAAAACAGACTGTTATGCTGCCTTATATTGCAGACTGGTACTTGTTAGCATATTATCATAATCATAAACACTTGTTATAGTGGAAAACAAAATGACCATATACTGCATTTTGTTATTCTTGTAGTTCTTTAAGTTTTATAGTGGCTAGTGAATCAGAAGTCTCGCAGACTCACAGGAAATCGGTTAATTCTGTGTTTAATCATTAGAGGCGTTTTTTGTTTTGTTTTATTTTATTTTATTTTTTTAGTTAATATTTTGTCAAATTTGACAAAAATGGCATCTAATGTTTGTAGACGGAAAAAATAAAAAATGTTATGAAATATTCAAACATTTCATAATTCTGATATTATTGATATTATATAAGTTTAGATTAGATTTTTTGTATCTTATTTTCATCATCAGTATGGTTAAATTAATTTTGCGTAATCATCATCACTGCATTTTTTGCATATTCTTCATACATGTCTGCAAAATAAAAGCTTCTTAAACAAACAGTTTCATTAATAATTTTGATGAGAAAAACACTGGCTGCCAAGTTTACACTTTATTTTAAGATGTAATTATACATTTAATCAATAATATGCTAAATGTACTTACTGTAGGGTCAGGATTAGGTTTTGGTTTAGGGTAAGTTGCATGTAATTATGCATAATTTATAGTTACTCCTACAGTTATTACATGTAATGCGTAACAAGGATACTGTAAATTGAAGTGTTACCCTTGAAATTAGAATTTCTGAACAATGGCCATGTTCAAGGAAAAATCGCCTTTTATAGCATGTTTTGCACATGATAAGGAGAAATTGCATAGACTCACTGAGCAGAAGCTCTCAACGTAACATCCAGTGTGAGTCACACTCATTACACAGAAGAGGATTGATGGGAAAAAGAGATTCACCTGTTTAGTGCTGCTGTTGTAATTATGGTTTGCATTTATCACACAGATCTTTGGCGGAATTTTGTGAGGTATATTCACAAAGGGCTTTCAAAAGGCTCATAAAAACAGAGCAGAAGAACTTTGCTCCTTCAAATTTGTTCACCCAGTCACATTTTTTTAAGTGTGCAGTCTTCATTTTGCCAAAAGCATATTGGATTTAAGATAAAAAGATTCATTTGAAGCAGTCACAAAGAATGTCACATTTAGGCACTGTTCTGGGTATTTTACTGGTTTAGATTAAGTGCTCGAAATAGAGTGACTGCCTCCTTTGATTCCATTGCTGAAGGAAATAAAATGGTTACCTTCAACACACTCTTGCAATCTGACCTAATTAGGATGTTTGTGAAGTGTTCTGTGCAAGATTTCCTCTTTGACGTGTCCTCTGAGTCTTTTACACTAATTCTTTCTGGGTCTCTTCCATCTCAACAGACTGTTTCTGTTCTGTTCTCTTCACTCTGCAGGTATTTCAGTAACATCACTCTCGGTGGGCGGGACTATTCATTCAATAACGAGGGCTACCTGGCCAATCCCTTTCTGGATGTCATCTCCTACACGCCTGGGAGTGGCTGGGAAGACGTAAGAACTAATCAGAATTCCATTTCTGTTCGTTCTTGTGTAACTGCTGTTATGGATTGGTAATGTCCAGGATGAAAAGCAGCATTGCAGTAGCCATGCTGAGCACTGCAGTACCAATGCGCTGGAATGCATTTTGTAAGACCACATATCTTTCGAGATGTTCGTTCATGACATGGACTGTGTTTTGTGCGCTGTTAATTACGCATATGAGCGATTGTGGTGCGTATTGGGATTTAAAGGCAACGACAAGCGCGGTGCTCTAATAAAATGTGCGATTTACTCCATCACGACTGTCGTAATGATGTACTTGCTGCCTAAGAGCTGAAAACCTAATGTTGCAGATTGTAGCAGTAAGACATATAGATTGAAAGCAGGTTTAAAATGATATACAACTTGACACTATACTAATTTCGAAAACCATTTCCCATGACAGTCCACAGCAGAAAAAAACCCATTACAATTAACTCTGAACAATGCATCACATTGTGCAGCAGAGAGAGTGTTGTGATGTGTTGTGTTGACGGTGCACTTCTCCTGTACTGCGGAGAAATGTTAAAGCCTCAATGATATAAACATATAATTAGGGTTTCAAGAGGATGTACATAATGTACAATTAGCTTATGTTTACATTTGGCCTTGTTATCTAAGCATATCCATGATGCCCCCGGTATGTTATTAGGATTAGCAATGCTTTTCCTACATTATTAGCTCGCGACTTTATTATTTTTATGTGAATAGCAACAAATGAAAAATAATTAATTGTGAAATGGTTTTAGAGAGCGGATTTGATTTCCTCTTTTCCCTCTTCCGCTTCCTTCGCTAGTTATGCTTGCGTTAAGTGTCTCTGAGTGGAATAGGAATAAATAAATAAATGAATATAAACTGTCTTAAATTTATTGGCTTCTCGTGTATCAGCATATCGTAGGTGCCACATGGGACGTTGTGGCTCCACATTTTTCCCGCAGAGCGCTGCTGTCGTGAGACAAAATAACTGATACCAAACCCAACTGAGTAAATATAGCCGAGGAGAATGTCATGCAGATGAAGGTGCCACTCAAACCGTGCCTTAAAACAGAATTATTAATATTTAGATGCCACAAAGACAAGCGGATAGACTGAAAATTGTAATCCCTGGCAGCGCTTGTGTTCTCCACCTCTACAATCTGTTAACAGAGAAAATTACAACGGATTATGTACTTGGGAGAAATTCCGAATCCTTCGGGCAATATTCACTGACATTGAGCCATAAGAGCAAAAAAGTTTCGATAGAGTATATCGAGTTGCTGGGTTTTTTTTTCTGTTGATTCACATCCATATTTATTTGTGCGCTTTATATACTGTACTCTTTGTATTCAGTAGCACAACATAGCTTAAGATCAAGGCTTTTCACTAGTACTGTCATGCCGTGGACCTCTGATAGCACTTCGAACAGCAGCACGTTCTGTCATGCCGCCGGTTCACGTTAACAGGCTCCAGTAGGAAAGTGAGAGGATGCACAGGGATTGTGTTGCCGAGGGCGTCTTGAAAGGTCGGGTGTTGATCGTTTGTTCCGTCGCTGCTCTCGTATAGGCTTTGTTTAGGTGCCAGCCAATGTCTCTACGCTGTCTGTTCTACATTTAGTCCATTTTGAATCAGGCTAGTCTTTCATTTCCCTGCAATCTTGTATCTTCTCCTGTTTTAAACAGTTCAATCAAAAAATTGAATTCTGTCATTTACTCTCATGTTGATCCAAACCCCAATGATTTTCTTTCTTCTGTCGACCATAAAAGGAGATGCTAAGCAGTATGTTAATTATGTTCTTCAATGAAAGTGAATGGTGACTACTGGGGCTGTCAAGCTGCAAAAATAAAAACACCATGAAAGAGCTCCATATAAATATAGTCCAACTCATCTGAAGTCTTATTATAGCTCAACCGGAACTATTTAACGTAGGCGATTTCATATGAATTTGTGCAATGTAATTTGTTTGATAGCTGAGTGTGTTGTGTAAGGAACAGGCCAGAATTATTGGTTTTGAAATGACATGAGTAAATCTTAAGAGAAGTTTTATTTTTCTATTCCATTAAAACTTTTGGTCAAGTAATGGCACACTCTATAGAAAACAGTCGTGTTTTGTAGTTTTTAAAATCTGTGCACGGAACAACTCTTAAAAAACCCATCAAACGGTGCAACAGTCTGTTAAGGGTTGCATGGTGCTGGTTCTGGCTTTGGCGTCTGCGTCTCATTTGCAGATATGTTCTGGAGAAAAGTGCTGTTAGAGACGTCTGGATGCTTTTGTACTTCAGAGTCTTTGTGATTCACATAAAATATTTAATGGGGCGCCATAATGTACATTTAAAAGGCTTCCACGCTGACTATAGGAGGTTTTCAATTTCCATTTGTTTTAGGAGGCTGCTCTATTAAAATGTGATGCTCGCCTTCTTTGTCTTCGCTCCGTTTTGTCTCTGGTTGTCTTAAATGCGTTCCGTCTAACATGGAGTAGACAATGGATGTTGATGACTCAACTTCCAGAAGCCATCGCGCACAAGGCACTTCATGTGACGGCTTCCACATGCAGCATTTATAGTGCTTTAACAAACTAACTGCTACAGCGCTTTTGATCCCGTTCGTCCACGCTGTTCTCATAAATCGATACATATCAGGGGGGAGACGTTTAAGAAATGAAATGCCAGGCACATTTCTCCAAACCCTCTTTGTACCTGTCAGGATGTGTCCATGTGTGTTTATGCTGTGTAAATCTTCTAGTGGATTTGTAAGGATCGCGCTGAGGTAAAAGCGCCTCGTTTCATCCTCCTCTCACAGGGACGGGGGTGTCATGGCAGCGTGTTTGTGTTTCACCCTGTGAAAGCATTATCCATTCCCGGGGGAGACGGTGTTTGATCAGGCCCCCGCTCTACCTCTGCCTGCGTGAGGCTCTGCCCCCTCAGCTTGGGCCCAGATCTTTGCTACTCCAGCTCTTTGTTATTCACCACAGGATCTCTGGTTCTCCACACATGCTCCAACACTCCTATTTCGGTCATTTTGTCGGCCCACATTCCGACGTCGAGAAGAGTTAAGACGTCTGGCTGCCGCTGACACGGATCGGCCCTGAGAACAGAGGTGGGAGAGAGTAAGAAAGATTCAGGGAGAAAAGGAGAAAGATCAGAGAAGAGAGGAGAGGAGAGGGAGAAGAGAAGAGAAACCCAACAGCACGTTCATACACATTAAAGAGTATTGTAAGGACATGACACTAAACACTGTGCATTATTAGCATTTCTATCCCTCAAGCAGCAGCAAAAAGCCACTCGGATCCCACACAGTCCTGCCTTTCCTGGTTGTGCTACTTTGTGACACGCCATGCATATTTTATGAAGCTGTTCAGACATCCTTAATACAAGACGGTGTCACCTGTTGAGATGTGTGACTGATTCACTTTCTGTGGCGGATTCTGAGCTGAAGCTGTCTGTCAGATGGAGACACGAGCCAACATACTCAACATTGCCTTCCCATTCGCTTCGCTCCTGTCAGTGGAACTCAGAGAAAATAGATCTTGGGTTAACACACTGTAAAGGTGGACGTTTTAGAAGGGGGGAGAGAGACAGAGAGAGAAAGCTGACAAATGGACAGTCAAACTGACCCAAGCAGACAGATTGATGAACAGAGAATGAGACGGGGACCAGGTGAGCCGATGTCGCCGAACCGGCTTTTTGTAATTTCCACTGATCCGCCCTGGATGCATTTGATTTCGGAGCCTTTGTAGTAGCACTGCTTCAGTTAAGGGGCAGTTAGAAGTGGGATAACTAGCCCAATGAGACCAGTACTTGCAGGAATCCAGTGCTGACTGCTGCCATTTCCTGCTCAATTCCTTTCAATTAGTTGCCTCTGCACTGATCCTGTGCTAATATGCAAAGACTTCTAGCTGCCAGCCTCTGGCTGATGTCTTAGAGTCATATGCGTGCACATACACAGCGTATGAGAAGTATATTTATTTTTCGCCTGCCATGGAGACTTTATAACAATTTTTGAAGAGCTGAACATCTTTTGCTGTATCTGAATGGGTCCCAAGAGCTGCTTTGGTGCTGATAGCTGCCAGTCTCTGCCGGTGTGTACAGGAGACTCATACGGCCCAATGCTGCGAACAAAGTTTGGGTGTTGGGATTGGGAAAAGACAGTTGAAGTGTGTGCTGCTTACAAACTGCCAAGAGGTTGTTGTGCCCTATAGGAATATTTCTGAAAATGAACAATTCTGTCATCATTTACTCATCCATGTGTCATTCCAAACCTGTATGTTATTTTTTCACAAACAAATCATCATCATTTGTTCATGCAGCCACAGTTCACGGATTACAGACTGTCAAGCTTTTGAAATGAAGTAAAAGCACTCTAAAAGTCTTTTTAAAGTAGACGCACATATGACCTTTTTGCAGGTTTGACATTTGGCTCAGATATTTGATGTCATGACATCATCATCAGACATAAATTTCAGTTTGAAAGTAAATCAGTAAAAAAAACAGTATTTTTTTGTGTTGCTTTTGCATTTCTTTTCTGCCCTTTTTAAAGCTTGAACACGTGTGGTCACTATAAGCAGTTGTATGGAAAAGACCTGTGAAGATTCTTTATATATTCAATTTGTTGTGGGTAATTTACAAAATAAGGGTGAGTAAAACAGTGACGGATGTTTCTTTGGGGTTTTTTTTTTTTGGGGGGGGGGGGGGGTAAATATTTCTTTAAATTGATGCTTTGTATTGTGGCTTTTCTTTTATTACTGTCTTATTATGCTGAATTACCTGTAGCATTACTCATTTGTGTTTTGCTTTGGACAAAAGTCTTACAAATTAGTTTTTCATTAACTTTTTTCTGACCCATTATATTATATATTATTATTGTTATTAATACATGCAGATTATGATTTTTGTATAAAGGCTTTATATATTTATATTTAGTCTTAGAGCGTATCTAAGTGTATTCACACTATACTGTCCATGTCCAGAAAGGGAATAAAAACATCAAAGTAGTCCATATGTGACATCAGTTAGTTTGTTAGAATCTCTTGAAGCATCGAAAATACATTTTGGTCCAAAAATAACAAAAACTATGACTTTATTCAGCATTGTATTCTCTTCCTTGTTTGTGTTCAATCCTCAAATAAAGATTCAAACGGTTATGAATCAGTGAATCGATCAACGATTCGGATCGCCAGTGTCACGTGATTTCAGCTGTTTGGCACACGATCCAAATCATCAATCAATCCGCTGATTCACAACCGTTTGAATCTTTATTTGAGGACTGAACACAAACAAGGAAGAGAAAACAATGCTGAATAAAATCGTAGTTTTTGTTATTTTTATTATTTTTATTTTTTGTTATTCTAAGTATAATCTACATATATTAAAAATAGAAATAATAATTAATAATAATATTATTTTATAAAATAAAAGTGAATGATAACAATATTCAATCTAAACAAAATACTCAAATGTAAAGCACACTTTTAATTGCCAACTTTGCTTTAGTTTTTTTCTGTCAAGCTCTATGTGCATACAACTCTCTGATACATACAATTCTGCAGGTCTTGGTCTTCTGTATATGGATTATGAGCTCCGTTATACTGTCATAGGCCATCTTGACACATTTTACCCCTTCTGTTTTTTTTCAAGCTTGTAACCTTTTCCTCTGTGGCCCGTCACTTAGCTAAAAATCTGTCTTTTCTCTTTTGAAAAGAAAAATCCACTCATTCCCCAGCGAGTAAAAAGGGCACAGGACTGTTTTTAGAGAGCCCTCAGCTATAGGCTCACAGAGAAACATAGAGGCGATAGTCTTTCATTTTTCACTATCCTTCCCCACTTTACAGGCTTAACCTGAGTAAGGGAAGCCATTCCTGCCTGTAATCCAGCCTCAATGACTTCTTTAGAATACACCATTTTAAATAGCTGATATCGCTGAATAGACCTTTGACTTTCATGTATTATTGATTTATGAATTGTATTCATAATGAGAAGTGCTCATGTTTAAACATATTTTTCCATGGTCATTTTATTATTAATGGCCACAATAATTATTATATATTATTGACCACATGATCTCTGACCCTCGACCATGTACTGTCTGTGTGGTCTTAGGTAGGATGGTGGGAAAATGGAGTGTTGCGTCTGAGATACCCTGCTTGGTCTCGCTATGGCCCCTTTCTGCAGCCACCCGATGATGCCCAGCACCTGAGGGTTGTGACCCTCGAGGAGCGCCCCTTCGTTATCGTGGAGCTTGCAGACCCTGCCTCTGGAACCTGCATTAGGGACTCTGTGCCATGCCGAAGGCCTCTAAATGCCAGGTTAGTACTCATCAGACCTGCTCTTCTGCCATTTTTCATTGCTTTTCTATATGGGGGGAAAATGTTGTGTACTGTCCAAGTGCGTCCCAGCCAGGGAACCAATGTTAAATTAGAAAATTGTACGTTTCAGTGGACAGGGTAAGGAGTTTCTTCCCTGTATGATTCTATGACCTTTTAGTGAAACAAGCTTTCCTATGTCATTCCACGTTTTCCTAAACTGTCTGAAAGTGGTATTAGTAGAGGAGTCTGACACTGCCAAGATTCTATTAGTACTGCACACACTCAGATTTCAAAGCTATAATCATTATTAACTCAATCATTGTTTGTATACAACCGAGTAGTAGTCTTAGTAGTTATTGTGCCCTATTTTAATGATCTGAGCACTTGGTCTGAAGTGCATGGCGCAGGTGCACTTAGGCCGTATCTGAATCCACTGTTGCTAGTTTAACGACGGAAAAAGTTTGTGCCTAGTTTCTTAAAGGTAGGGTAGGTAAGAATTGGTTAAAAAACTTTTTTCCAAATTTGTTTAAACTTTCTTTATATATAAATACATAATTTAAATGTAAGTACTCTGAAAAAGATAGTATAAACATTGAGTGTCTGTAGACCTCTCACGACTGTTTTAAAGACAGCTCATTATTTCCATTCACTCCACCTTCTCCCTTCTGGGCTCTTTCCAAAGCCACGCCCCCAAAATGCATGAACGCAGTACACCGACCGCGCTCAGTTGGAAGACGCATTATTCACCTGAGACAAGCAGAGTGCATGTAGTCATATCATGTCAGAATCACATGTAATAAAAAATCGAACTTTATCAGTATGAATGTAAACAAATAAGATGACTTTTAGTACTCACTATCAACCTTGAATACATATACTGGTAAAGTTTAAAATATATTTTTGTTTGATTCTGTAATGAGCTAGTTATATTTACAAGGCAAAGAAAAGCGGGTAGCATCGATACATGCTTTTCCAATAACATCAGTTTTACTGTGATGGAGATGAATTTCGTGTAAGATTCATAACATATACAGTGTTTTGCATGTAAGAGTTTCCATGATGAAAGCATTGTTGATTAGTAGTAGCTAAAGCTAACCTAGTTTAAAAAAAAAGTTCCTGGGTGTACTAGCTTTTAAACATGCATTTTGTTATCTAAAGTTAAATTTTGAGAAATTCAACACAACAGCGATCAACTTGAACTAAGCATATTGAGTATTTATCATCTCTACTAATGGCTAAGTGTATAACATTGTAACTTTATGCTAAGTAATGTTATGTTAGCTATATTAGGCAGCTTCATGTGCTCTTGACACATGCTTCATGAAAACATAAACCAAAAAAATGTATAATCAAAATGAAAGATTACCTGTCCAGCAGAAATACAGCCAGTGAGCAGTCGTTTTTCAGCCCCTGGAGGTCCCTCAGTTCTCACCATCGTTGAAAAGTTACGTCGATATTTACTTGCGTTTGATTTCTTTGTTTATCTAAAGACTTTTTCTGCATTGCCTTTTTTTGTACTGTCTTTCTTTTTTTTCATTGTTTGCCTTCGCTGACTGCAAAACCCGGCACTGTGAATTTTGAATGCTCTTTCTCTGCCATTATTTTGCCTAGGTTTCGTGCCTCTTGCGCGCACGTGGGCAGATCCTGTAGCGAAAGCGGTAGTAGTCATGGTAGCGAGAGAGAGTGACAGACGCCCAAGCCAATCATCCAATTCAATCGTCCCGAACGAAAATAATGAGCTGTGTTTATTGCAGATTAAAAAGTCTAGAGTCACTCGATTTTTTTTAATACTCTCCTTTTCAGAGTACTATGTATTGACATATAAAGAAAGTTTAAACAAATTTGGACAAAAGTGTTTTAGATCATTCTTACCTACCCTAACTTTAATGAGTCATGGGTATGTTTTGGGCGTAACATGCAATAAACCAATCTGAGTCTCATCTCACATTCCCTTTGAAAGCCAGTTGTGCTTGCACCGTGGCGGATTCGCTATTTACATGGCGGCATTTGTGAATAGAAAGACTGAACGGCGCTCCAGAGGGGAATCCTTTTACTTTTAATTATATAATTACTTTAACACGTTAATTAAGATTAATTAATTATGGGACTTTAACACGTTAATTAAGATGAATTACGCAAAAAATAAATAAATAATTTTAACCACACTTATTTTTGCATCGCAGAACGTTTTTCAGTGAATGAGTTTCGACGGACCGATTATACTGGAACGCCAACTAGCGCTCACGCGTCTGGCATAGGAGTCACGACGGTCACGACCTATGGTCACGACAACAACAAACCATAGTGAAAATTTACGAAGAAGCTGATGAGACCGCTTTTCTTGGCCCCGTGGATGGGAAATTTTGTTTTAAAAAACGAAAGGATGGAAGCGTCGACAAGAGCATGGTTGTGTGCAAGCTATACAACAAGGAATTTTCGTATCACCGCAACACATTGAGCCTCAAATATCACAAATATGCTTTTGCTACACTTAATGGCAAACATTGCACTGGTCTGTTGGACTGAAATAAATAAACAATATTTTGTTGATTAAGCTTATGTATTCAGTCATTATTCAATGGTATACTAAAAATCCATGTGAAAATTACTTCTCACTGTTCTCACGTCAAATATTTATATGCAATTAAAATGCGATTAATTTTGATTAATTAATTACAAAGTCTCTAATTAATTAGATTAATTTTTTTAATCGAGTCCCGGCCCAAGTTTTAATATTTAAAACATTTTATGTGCGCTGCTGTGCGCCTATAGACGCACATTACCAACGCGCTCCTTAAAAAACACAACAAATATGGATTGAGTCCAGACTGAACCGCCCGAGCTCAAATGTTGTGGTTGGGACTGAGTTCGGCTGGCATCCAGGCTAATATTGGCCTATCCCATGGGCGAATGGATGGGCACGAGTGCATTTGCTATTTAAGCAAATGCACTTGCGCCCATCGATGCCATGAAAATGAAACCAGCAAAAAACACTTTCATCACGCATGCATGATGAATGCTAAATTTGAATTTTGCTAACTTTTTGCTCTTGAAAGTCTTAGGGTGTGACCTTGCGCTGGTTTCACAGTTCGGTTAGATTACAATTATCATGCCATCGATTTGGGTCAATTTGATATCGCGATGCATTGACGATCCACTGCGTCCTCATGTATACATGTATACAGTTTTGTCAGTAAATACAAGCAGTCAGTTATATGAACTGAACCTTTAATTTTAACCTGTTCAAAGAAAACAAGCTTTAATGTATCAAACATCAAACAGAACTCAAGTCTGGGCACAGAAGACAACAGAAGCATTTAGAATAAATACACAAAAGTAAATACTAAAAGCCACTTTAAGAGTAGTCTGGTCCACCTTACAGTCAAAACTAAAGTCTAAATCCGTCTGGTTGTTGAAACAACACATGTAAATTTTACTCCTCCCAACAATGCTAAAAAAAATAAACATATGAGAGCATGTTATAGGCTATATGTCATGTTATAGTTAGATATGACAGCACTACCGCAGCACGCATCGCCACAGAGTATCTCTTCATTAAGCCTGTTCGCACAAACTACCGCACATTAAACCGAAAGTAAAGTGTTTTCATTAAAAGTAAAGAAACTGAATGATCTTATTAGTGCGTTGTCTGCTCCCGCTCATATTGTGGTCTTTGAATTTGAAATTAGCTGATGATCAATAAAATGCAGCTCATATTTGTTGTTTTCAGTGACATGAACTTCATTAAATCTGCATATAGTGTGGGAATTAAAGATTGGATTTACATTCGTTTTGTGGGGATACATTTATGTGCCCAAGTGCAAATGAAATCATTTTGATAAATCATACCTTTATTTTACACACAGTTCTCCAGGTTGTGCTTACTGGGTTGTTCATTAAAGCCGAAATGTACCCAGATGTCAGCTTTTAAAGTAGTTGGAGCATTTTTAATTACTTACGTCTTTCCCCTCCCTCTGCCATTTTTGTGCTACCGCAACAAATCACGTACATTACAAATGTCATCAGAAAATAATCAGTACATTATAACCAGTTATGGTCTATTACTAAACCAATACCGAATCATCCTCGTCTGCATCACGATGCATCGAAGAAATAATTAATTTCGATACCCCTATTGTAAGGACATATTCACACAACATTACATCAAAAAATGCTGGTCTCTGCAAGTATGCTAGTAAACTTAGTCTGTTGTATCTTTAGTGAATATAAACAGTTGAGAAGCAAAACACATGTAAAAAAAAAATTCAGACTTTTTTATGGCAATCAAACAACAATGCTCTTGACTGAAGAACTTTTGTAACTTTTAAAAACAATTCATCTAGATTTAATTTATACAGTGAAGATAAGCAGAGCTATTTTCCATTTGTTTATTCATTTTCTCTACCTGAAAAACATGCAAAGCAGTGTTTATTTTATTTGTATATTTGTATTATATTTATTTGTGCTATTGCTTTTAATTTGATTAGTTGTTATTTTTTTATTTCTGACAGTTTACTTGTCTTTAACAATATTTAACAAAAATTATATGAGTACGGCTAGTAGTTTTTGATGTAAGAACCGGCCCCGAGCTGGGCCAGTAGAAAAAAAGCTTAGCATTCAGCCCCTATATAAGCGTGCATGTCTGTATGAATGTATGATCATGGCCTTTTTTATTTCTTTATGTTGTTCCAGAGAATTTACACAGAGTAAATTCTCAGGAGTCTTTGGTCATCTTTCTCCAGTCATTTGTCACATTCTTTCAATTTTGTCTTTATCTCTGTGTCTCTCACAACCCCAAGATATCACTATGAAGTTCCAGGGGCTATACTCACCTATCTTAGCTTTGCAATCGATCACTCATTTCCTCTCTCTTTTTTTCTCACTCCCCCTCTCATTTTGAATTGCCTTGTGGCGATCTCTACTCATACTTAGCCATCATGTTGCTTGTCAATCTGCTTGAGCTCTTGCTGTGTACGTGTGTCTCTGCGGATGCTTTTTCACTACTCCCACACCAGTCGTGTGTGCGTCCGTGTTTCATCCCATTATATCGTAATGCACTTCTTATTCTTCTGCCGCATATCATTCTTCGGTATGATTAATATTAGTAGTATTAGTATTAGGTAATAATATTATAAAAAGTAATACAGTGTATTACTGTTTATAAAGAGAGTATAAATTATTAAATATATTTTTTTTCTGTGATGATAAAGCTGAATTTTAATCATCATTACTCCAGTCTTTAGTGTCACATAATCCTTGACAAATCATTCTAATATGCTGAATTGCTGAAGCAACTTTTCTTAGTATTCTTATTGTTGATAACAGTACCTTGAATGAAAGTAAAGATTTGAATGTCCCTTTTGAATAATTGAATAATTGAATGCACAAAAAATCTCTTACTGATCCCAAACTTCTAAATTATTATTTATTTTTTATTTTATTTTATTTTATTTTATTTTATTTTATTTTATTTTATTTTATTTTATTTTATTTTATTTTATTTTATTTTATTTTATTTTATTTTATTTTATTTTATTTTATTTTATTTTATTTTATTTTATTTTATTTTATTTTATTAAAATGATTGCAAAATATTTTATTCCTAAAAAGGAATTATTACACATTTGGTACCAAATGCATCGACAAATGTTAAATTGAATCTTATTGGAAATGTGATGGATTTTCTTGACACATGCAATAAAGCTAAGTGAGCACTTTCTCTCTGATTACAGTGCACTTCAGGAAGGGGTGGCACCTATGAAACAGTGCTGCAAGGGATTCTGCATCGACATTCTTAAGCGATTGGCCAGAATTGTCGGCTTCACCTATGACCTTTACTTGGTGACCAATGGGAAGCATGGGAAAAAGATTGATGGTGTTTGGAACGGGATGGTGGGAGAGGTGAGAGAGGCTTTTTGCATCTTTCTTTGCATCCTACTTTAAACTTGCCAAGCTTGTATTCCCATCAGCCCCTCTCCTTATTCTCCTTATTCTGATGAGCAAGTGCCCTGGATGCACTGTCAGCGATAACTCTTAGAAGACTTTACTTGCATATGTAAATACAGGCATTAGGTGGAGAGAGGACTGCAGATTAAAGGCAAGGCTGCTATTCCCTTTAGTATTAGTACTCATGATGATCAAACACTGGGATTGTGGGATAGATGAGGTCATGGTGCAGTGAATTTGCAGTATGGAGGCAATGGGAGTCTAGGGCATATTTCAATGTTCTCTGTATGTGGGTGTGTGGTGAGAGAATATCCAGGGTTTTCAACTCAAAGGCAAATCTTAAAATATGATGATCCCCTTGAGAGGGACTCATTTCCTAAAATGTAAAAGCAGCTATATATTTTCATGCATAAACATCCGTTTATAGGGTCATGGAAAAATAGCATGTAATAGCGTGATATTATATAAACAATATGTTGTTTGGCTTTTATATTGTCTTTGCAGTCAAATATTTTATAAGCGATAATTATATTTGTTTTAATTGTATTTATTAAAAATAAAAGTGTGTATTTTTTCTACTAGTACAATTACAGTACAATTTTCAAGGATCCTTAAAAAGTTAGAAACAAAGCACAACAAGAAATATTTATTTTCCACAAACATATTTGTATTTTATTTTTAATTGTTAGAAACTATGGCTGTCAGTCCAATAAACTGATGGATTAATCTAAGACTAAAAACTGAATA